>NW_021822672.1:496434-555202 GCF_901001165.1 Salmo trutta
TTCCTGCTCAGCCGCTCAGTCCAGTTCCTGCTCAGCCCAGTCCTTCCTGCTCAGCTCAGTCCAGTTCCTGCCAGTCCCTCCTAGTTCCTGCTCAGCCCAGTCCAGTTCCTGCTCAGCCCAGTCCAGTTCCTGCTCAGTCCAGTCCAGTTCCTCCTCAGCCCAGTCCAGATCCTGTTCAGCCCAGTCCAGTTCCTGCTCTGCCCAGTCCAGTTCCTGCCCAGTCCAGTTCCTGCTCAGCCCAGTCCAGTTCCTGCTCAGCCCAGTCCAGTTCCTGCTCAGTCCAGTCCAGTTCCTCCTCAGCCCAGTCCAGTTCCTGTTCAGCCCAGTCCAGTTCATGCTCAGCCCAGTCCAGTTCCTGCTCTGCCCAGTCCAGTTCCTGCTCTGCCCAGTCCAGTTCCTGCTCAGTCCAGTCCAGTTCCTGCTCAGCCCAGTCCAGTTCCTGCTCAGCCCAGTCCAGTTCCTGCTCAGCCCAATCCAGTTCCTGCTCAGTCCAGTTCCTGCTCAGCCCAGTCCAGTTCCTGCTCAGCTCAGTCCAGTTCCTGCTCAGCCCAGTCCAGTTCCTGCTCAGCCCAATCCAGTTCCTGCCCAGTCCAGTTCCTGCTCAGCCCAGTCCAGTTCCTGCTCAGCCCAGTCCAGTTCCTGCTCAGCCCAATCCAGTTCCTGCCCAGTCCAGTTCCTGCTCAGCCCAGTCCAGTTCCTGCTCAGCCCAGTCCAGTTCCTGCTCAGTCCAGTTCCTGCTCAGCCCAGTCCAGTTCCTGCTCAGCCCAGTCCAGTTCCTGCTCAGCCCAGTCCAATCTGTTCTCATTTGAAACATTACCTCTTCTAACAGTCTCTATAACCCCCCAGAATTAAAATATTAATATTAACCAGCACATGACCCCCCCCAGCTCTGATTCTACTGATAACTACATTATTGAGGAGCATTTTACTTTCTATGCCTGTGACCCCCTAGACCCCCTGCCCCCCAGCCTGTGACCCCCTGCCTGTGGCCCCTAGACCCCCAGCCTGTGACCCCCTGCCTGTGGCCCCCTAGACCCCCTGCCTGGACCCCCTGCCTGTAACCCCCTAGACCCCCTGCCTGTGACCCCCTAGACCCCCTGCTTGACCCCCTGCCTGTGACCCCCTATACCCCCTAGACCCCATGCCTGTGACCCCCTGCCTGTGACCCCTAGACCCCCTGCTTGACCCCCTGCCTGTGACCCCCTATACCCCCTGCCTGTGACCCCCTGCCTGTGACCCCCTAGACCCCCTGCTTGACCCCCTAGACCCCCTGCCTGTGACCCCCTGCCTGTTACCCCCTAGACCCCCTGCCTGTGACCCCCTGCCTGTGACCCCCTAGACCCCCTAGACACCTGCCTGTGACCCCTGCCTGTGACCCCCTAGACCCCCTAGACCGCCTGCCTGTGACCCCCTAGACCCCCTGCCTGACCCCCTAGACCCCCTGCCTGACCCCCAGACCCCTGCTTGACCCCCTAGACCCCCTGCCTGTGACCCCCTGCCTGTGACCCCCTAGACCCCTAGACCCCCTGCCTGACCCGTTAGCTATCTTAAGATCAATGCACCAACTGTAAGTCTTTCTGGATAAGATGTAAATGTAAAAAAAATATACATGTAGAAAAATGTAAATATCAAAATTGCATATTTTATGTTTCCAGTCAATAGATGTGCTCTAATATATCGAGTCGAGTCCCATCCAGAGACCAAGCATGTATGTGTGTTTTCTCTCTTCAGCGAGAGAGCGTCTACACGTCAGCGTGGGGAGGGTACTGCTATTTTAAATTCTGTGAATGTAACAGTCAATAGACCAGACTAGCAGCGTGCATGTGACAGTCAATAGACCAGACTAGCAGCGTGCATGTGACAGTCAATAGACCAGACTAGCAGCGTGAATGGGACAGTCAATAGACCAGACTAGCAGCGTGAATGGGACAGTCAATAGTCCAGACTAGCAGCGTGAACGTGACAGTCAATAGTCCAGACTAGCAGCGTGCACGGGAAGGGGATGGGAGAAGCCATTGTGCACAGGGAGGAAAACGCAAACAAAAACAAAACGTCCGCAGACGTGAGAGAAGGAATAGAACCATCAGTAGAAAACAGGCTGAGACGAGACACGGAGAGAGAGGAGACACAGAGAGAGGAGACGCGGAGAGAGAGGAGACACAGAGAGACACAGAGAGAGGAGACACAGAAAGAGGAGACGCGGGAGAGAGGAGAACGAGAGGAGACACTGAGAGGAGACACTGAGAGGAGACACCGAGAGAGGAGAGGAGAGAGAGAGAGAGAGCGGAGCCCTTTCCATCATTCCACAAGTGACTGCTTGGTCTTGGTTTGTCACAAAATAGCACGGAAGGGACTAAAAAAAACGCCGAGTATAGGGGGAGAATTGTGGTGGGGGGAGAAAGTAGGACACGGACCTGAGCGGGGTCTTTGGAGAGAGAAGCTGTTGCCCTTTGGTGGAGAAAACATGACAGTAGTGCCCAGGAGAACCACGATGAGACTGTGGCACTAACAGCCCTGTCCCAAGAGTGTGTTCGAACCGGTCGGACCAGCGGACGGATCAGGAATGCTGCGAGCGCGTTGTCATCAACATCTCCGGATTGCTCTTTGAAACCCAGCTGAAAACACTTGCTCAGTTCCCACCACTTTACTAGGGATCCGAGGAAGAGAATGCGCTTCTTTGACCCTCTGAGGAACGAGTACTCTTCGATAGGATAGACCCAGTTTCGACGCTATCCTCTACTATTATCAGTCTGGCGGCCGCCTCAGGGAGACCAGTCAACGTCCCCTTGGATATATTTATGGAGGAGATTAAATTTTAACCAATTGGGAGAAGATGTGATTGATAATTTTAAGGAGGATGAGGGATTTATAAAAGAAGAGGAGAGACCGTTACCGGAAATGAGTTTCAACGACAGGTCTGGCTACTGTTTGAATACCCGGAGAGTTCAGGACCAGCCAGAGGGATCGCTATCGTCTCTGTAATGGTGATCTTAATTTCAATAGTCATCTTCTGTTTGGAGACGCTGCCTGAGTTTAGGGGATGAAAAAAGAGAAAAACTGGGACACTGAGCTGTCGTTGAATGGAACTAACAACGCTAAGAAACCCAATCCATTCACAGATCCTTTCTTTATAGTGGAGACCCTGTGTATTATCTGGTTTTCCTTCGAGCTGTTCGTCAGGTTCCTAGCTTGCCCTTCCAAGCCTGCTTTTTTCAAAAAACATGATGAACACCATCGATATTGTGGCCATTATGCCCTATTTTATCACCCTGGGTTTGGAGTTGGCGGAACACCAAGGAAACGGACAGCAAGCCATGTCTCTGGCCATCCTCAGGGTCATCCGACTCGTCCGGGTGTTTAGGATCTTCAAGTTGTCCAGACACTCCAAGGGGCTTCAGATATTAGGACAAACACTCAAAGCAAGTATGAGAGAATTGGGTCTGCTCATTTTCTTCCTCTTCATCGGAGTCATCCTCTTCTCCAGCGCTGTCTATTTCGCCGAAACCGACGATCCAGACTCCGGTTTTAGTTCGATCCCCGACGCGTTCTGGTGGGCTGTGGTCTCCATGACTACCGTGGGCTACGGGGACATGTGCCCGGTGACCATAGGAGGCAAGATCGTGGGCTCTCTGTGCGCCATAGCCGGTGTGCTCACCATCGCGTTACCGGTACCCGTCATCGTGTCCAACTTTAACTACTTCTATCACCGGGAGACCGAGCACGAAGAACAGTTCCAATATACCCATGTGACGTGTGGCCAGCAACGGCAACCGTCTTTCGGTGAATTAAAAAACAGTGACAGCCAACCATCCCTTTCCAAATCGGATTTCATAGCCACGGAGGACGCTGACTCTATTAAATATACCAACTGCAGCCCACACAAAGCGCACTGCAGCCCACACAAAGCTTACACGGGGAAACTCACTAATGTATGATTTGTAGAGAGCAAACAGAAAAAAATACCCAGCAATGGAAAAAAAAACCAGGCAAAAGCCTTGGAAGATATTCAGAGAAACCGTGCATTTCTTTCTGTGAGTAGCATACATCCCCTAGTTCTGCGCTCTGGCGAGAGGAAGGTTTGGCTCTGTCTTATTTCAAGGGCGTCTCTTGTTTTGATAATAATGCTGAAGGATATTATTGTTTTAATAATAGATTATCATAACGCTGTGGATGAATCTAAAAAAAAAAAAAAAAACGTGACTCGTGATCTCACCTGAAAACAGTCTTCCATTATGCGCGCAGCTCTTCGCTGTAGATTCTAAACATCATTATTAGGCTATATTTAGCCTTGTAAACAACAACCATGATCAACCAATCCCCATCTCCCATCGTAGCACTTTATTCATGTTCTCTTAGTAATGTCTCATTTATTCAGACTAATTGCGTGTCGGGTTTTTTTTTTTTTTTTGTCTTCCGTTTTGTAAAAGTTTACATATTGATTTGCCTGTTTGGTGTTGAAGAGGTATATAATATGTTAGGACCAATTTCTCTAAAATGACTTGAATGAATCTTATACCTACAGGGCATTGTAATTCCTTAATAAACCCCCCCCCCCCCCAAGGTCACCCAGTGACTTTACCCACAACCCCCTTCTTTATTTACACCATATCCACGTAAAGCGTTTTCAATTAAGACCCGTTAGAGAGGGTTTACTGGGACAGCGCTGCCTGGCAGCAGACCTTCTATCCTCACTGTCAACTATGATGAGGAACAGGCCAAACGGAGGTCTGTCCATCCGTGCGGAGACGCGGTTGTCTTTGATAGTGGTACCGCGGTAGTCTAACTGGTGTGGGTCCCTCTAGGAGCAACACGTCCACTCCAATGAAGTGTCTGTCGCTAGAGAATCACAGCTTGACAAGCCATTGAGGCTAGACATTAACCGCACAGCCCCCAATTACCCTCTAAAATCACCGCACCGCACTATTCAACATGGATGTATATATATATAGGTACGGATCAATAACGAACAGCATCGAATCAGAATCGAATGAATCAAATGGATGCTATTGACATTGTTTACAACATTTCGTTTTTTTTTGTTTATTTTTTATTATACAATCTCACCAAAACTACATAATTAGTGAGGTCTATTAGCGAATAACGCACTAGAAAAAAACAACAACCATTCAATAATATCAAGTCTCTCGGATGATTCTTCTTCTTGAGATATTACAGATGCATGAATGAATGCGTTGAACAACTTAACCGGTGGGGCGGAAACGAGAAGAGCACCTGGTCGTGTTCAGACAGACGGTCAGGTGCAGAGTACATCCGAGACCCAGAGCGCCCGCTTTGTGGAGAAGTTTAAGGAACTGCAGACGAGTTTGTGGAAGCTGGTTAGTTTCTATAGCAACCTTCCAGACTGTTTCTCTCCTGAGGGGGGGGGGGGGGGGGGAGATGTTATTGTCTGATGTTAAATAGAACTAGAGGAAGGAAGGATTTGACTGACGACCTGATTGGACAGGTGTTTTCATTGTACACCCGATTCATGCTGCTCCACAGCACCGATTTGAGTTATGTAGAAATATAATTTAAATCATAAGGAAAATGACTTGGGCAGCTATTTTCCAACGCCCTGGGATGAATGGTATATATGGTGTAGTCTAGACAGGCAGAGAAAGCAGAGACAGACAGAGACCTAATACTGCAGGTAGAAATGTATTGATATCCGAATCAATAGAAACCCATATTGTCTTTGACTTACAAAAAACCCTCCCCTGAGTCCGAGGCAGAAGGATAGAACAGCTTATTGGCCACTTATATCAACAGCGTCATTATACAAGTCACCTTGCGTTCCAGGCCGACTACATTTCAGGTCACCTGGTCTTCTGATGCCATATGACATCACGATATCACTTTGCTACAGTGGACTACTACCTGAACCCTACCAAACCCCCTCAAACCCCCCCACCCCCTCCAATCCCCTCCGTCCCCCTCCAATCCCCTCCAACCCCCTCCATCACCCTCCAACCCCCCTCCATCACCCTCCAAACCCCCTCCAAACCCCCTCCAACCCCCTCCAACCCCCTCCATCGCCCTCCATCCCCCTCCAAACCCCTGCATCCACCTCCAACCCCCCTCCATCCCCCTCCAAACCCCCTCCAACCCCCTCCATCGCCCTCCATCCCCCTCCAAACCCCTGCATCCCCCTCCAATCCCCCTCCATCCCCCTCCAACCCCCCTCCATCCCCCTCCAAACCCCTCCATCCCCCTCCAACCCCCCTCCATCCCCCTCCAACCCCCTCCATCGCCCTCCATCCCCCTCCAAACCCCTGCATCCCCCTCCAACCCCCCTCCATCCCCCTCCAACCCCCCTCCATCCCCCTCCAACCCCCTCCAAACCCCCCAATCCCCTTTCTACCAGCCATGTTGTGTTGCATCTCAGCTAAAAGAGGTGGAATCAAAGAACCTTTGGAATAGATTCTGACAGACGTTACCAGGATGACTGACTCAGCGCCCCGTTGGTTGGATTACCCAGAGGAGAGGGCGGGGACAATGCTGCAGATGACAGATGCAGAAGCCAATCAGATTGGTAATCAGCAGACCCTTGGCCAATGCAACGGGACGGCCTACTGCTGCAGATGCCTGGACTACAGCGCCTCCTGGAGTTGGGATGTGGGAAGACGACAGCTGCAGGAGAGACACATGGAGGTGAGTTGTGGTGGTAGAAACGTTGTCAAAATAAACCTACAGCCACATTCCAGACTGAACATAAACTTATGGTTATATCTGGCTACTGTTCTGTATAGTCTATATCTAGCTACTGTTCTGTATAGTCTATATCTAGCTACTGTTCTGTATAGTTTATATCTAGCTACTGTTCTGTATAGTTTATATCTAGCTACTGTTCTGTATAGTCTATATCTGGCTACTGTTCTGTATAGTCTATATCTGGCTACTGTTCTGTATAGGACCGTAGGTTTATATCTAGCTACTGTTCTGTATAGGATCGTAGGTCTATGTTCAGTCTGGAAGGAGTCTATAGGTCTATGTTCAGTCTGGAATGAGGCCGTAGGTCTATGTTCAGTCTGGAACGAGGCCGTAGGTCTATGTTCAGTCTGGAACGAGGCCGTAGGTCTATGTTCAGTCTGGAACGAGGCCGTAGGTCTATGTTCAGTCTGGAACGAGGCCGTAGGTCTATGTTCAGTCTGGAACGAGGCCGTAGGTCTATGTTCAGTCTGGAACGAGGCCGTAGGTCTATGTTCAGTCTGGAACGAGGCCGTAGGTCTATGTTCAGTCTGGAACGAGGCCGTAGGTCTATGTTCAGTCTGGAACGAGGCCGTAGGTCTATGTTCAGTCTGGAACGAGGCCGTAGGTCTATGTTCAGTCTGGAATGAGGCCTATATACGGAACAGTAACCAGATCGATGAACAGAAAGATCTGATGTGGCTGATTTCAGACTGTGTTCTCCTATTAAATTCATAATGTCCCCACTAAACAGTTACAGAGTCTATAGACTATAGTTTCCCTTAGTTCCCTGTCTCCTAGACCGTCCAGACAGACAGATATCTCAGGCAGCAGCACCATTGTAGACCTCAGTCGGTCGTTTACGTTTAACAACAAATCCTATCGAGACCGTGTACTGGTGGGTCAGGCTCAGGAGGCAGTACCATGTTCGTCTGCTAGGTGTCGCTGTCTGCCTGTACAACGGCTGTCTGCTGGTATGACTCGCTCACAGCTGTCACGGGCATCCTGTCTTCTGATAGGGCCCTGATCAGTTCAACATAGAATAGGATGTAATTATCTGTCTGGATACAGTGGAGACATTACTCTGGGTTCCCTATAGATATAGTGGTCTGTCTGGGTACAGTGGTGGAGTTACTCTGGGTTCCCTATAGATATAGTGTCTGTCTGGGTACAGTGGTGGAGTTACTCTGGGTTCCCTACAGATATAGTGTCTGTCTGGGTACAGTGGTGGAGTTACTCTGGGTTCCCTACAGATATAGTGTCTTTCTGGATACAGTGGTGGAGTTACTCTGGGTTCCCTATAGATATAGTGGTCTGTCTGGGTACAGTGGTGGAGTTACTCTGGGTTCCCTATAGATATAGTGTCTGTCTGGGTACAGTGGTGGAGTTACTCTGGGTTCCCTATAGATATAGTGTCTGTCTGGGTACAGTGGTGGAGTTACTCTGGGTTCCCTACAGATATAGTGGTCTGTCTGGGTACAGTGGTGGAGTTACTCTGGGTTCCCTACAGATATAGTGGTCTGTCTGGGTACAGTGGTGGAGTTACTCTGGGTTCCCTATAGATATAGTGGTCTGTCTGGGTACAGTGGTGGAGTTACTCTGGGTTCCCTATAGATATAGTGGTCTGTCTGGATACAGTGGTGGAGTTACTCTGGGTTCCCTACAGTTATAGTGTCTGTCTGGGTACAGTGGTGGAGTTACTCTGGGTTCCCTATAGATATAGTGTCTGTCTGGGTACAGTGGTGGAGTTACTCTGGGTTCCCTATAGATATAGTGTCTGTCTGGATACAGTGGTGGAGTTACTCTGGGTTCCCTATAGATATAGTGGTCTGTCTGGATACAGTGGTGGAGTTACTCTGGGTTCCCTATAGATATAGTGGTCTGTCTGGATACAGTGGTGGAGTTACTCTGGGTTCCCTACAGATATAGTGTCTGTCTGGTACAGTGGTGGAGTTACTCTGGGTTCCCTACAGATATAGTGTCTTTCTGGATACAGTGGTGGAGTTACTCTGGGTTCCCTATAGATATAGTGGTCTGTCTGGGTACAGTGGTGGAGTTACTCTGGGTTCCCTATAGATATAGTGGTCTGTCTGGGTACAGTGGTGGAGTTACTCTGGGTTCCCTACAGATATAGTGTCTGTCTGGGTACAGTGGTGGAGTTACTCTGGGTTCCCTACAGATATAGTGTCTGTCTGGGTACAGTGGTGGAGTTACTCTGGGTTCCCTACAGATATAGTGTCTGTCTGGGTACAGTGGTGGAGTTACTCTGGGTTCCCTACAGATATGGTGTCTGTCTGGGTACAGTGGTGGAGTTACTCTGGGTTCCCTACAGATATAGTGTCTGTCTGGGTACAGTGGTGGAGTTACTCTGGGTTCCCTACAGATATAGGGTCTGTCTGGGTACAGTGGGGACGTTCTACATACTGCATGTATATCTGTATAGATCCCACCAGGTGACTGTGCTGCTGGTAACAGGGCAGGGTTATGCTATTGTTACTGTCTGTAGTGTGTGTGTGTGATTGTGTGTGTAGTGTGTGTGGATTGACAGTTAAATCTCCCTGGATTGACAGTTAAATCTCCCTGGATATGACAGTTAAATCTCCCTGGATTGACAGTTAAATCTCCATGGATTGACAGTTAAATCTCCCTGGAATTATAGTTAAATCACCCTGGATATGACAGTTAAATCTCCCTGGATATGACAGTTAAATCTCCCTGGATTGACAGTTAAACCTCCCTGGATATGACAGTTAAACCTCCCTGGATATGACAGTTAAATCTCCCTGGATTGACAGTCAAATCTCCCTGGATATGACAGTTAAACCTCCCTGGATTGACAGTTAAATCTCCCTGGATTGACAGTTAAATCTCCCTGGATTTACAGTTAAATCTCCCTGGATATGACAGTTAAACCTCCCTGGATATGACAGTTAAATCTCCCTGGATATGACAGTTAAATCTCCCTGGATATGACAGTTAAACCTCCCTGGATATGACAGTTAAACCTCCCTGGATATGACAGTTAAATCTCCCTGGATATGACAGTTAAATCTCCCTGGATTGATTGCTTTCATTTTACTCCTGCGACTCTTTCATTCTCTTGCTTCTTCTTCCTGTCGTTTTCCCTCCCGTTAAAACGTTACAGGAAAATGGGCTCGACGTAACACCTTGTCTTTCCACTGCATCTATCAGAACGTTAAAAGATTCGTCCAGGATTTAACGCGCCTCTTGACCATTTTTTAAAGGCCTTATTCTGATTGGTGTTCATTTATTTTTTTATTTTTTTTGGTGCAATTAAATAAAGTAATAATTTAATACATTTTGAAATATTTACAAATTTGATTTATTCATCTGAGGGTAATCCTGCTATTGACACCACTGGTTGAATTACGCAACGGAATGTCGACGACAACAGTATTTAATGAGGAAGTCTAGACAGAGCAGGTGGTTGGCTGGTCGAAGCCCTGCTCCTCCCCTTTATGGTAATATATTCATATATGCAAATACACACGTTGTGTTTATGCAAATTAGGCACATATAGTTTTCTTTATTTTAACACAACATCTAAAAACAATACCTGATACAATAAAGAAATTATTTATATATGAACAAGAAAAATAAGTGAATTTTTGACGAGAAATCGAATAGGTGAAATTCCCACCAAAATCCCAGAAGTCCAGGTGTTATTTGTCCGTTCCAGTAAAATGTTTTATCTGCTATAATCCTGTCAATACCTGATGGCGATCGGAGGATCTTCATTCCGTTGGTCAACATTTATTAGAATTGTTTTGAAAACCTTTTAACAACGTTGCTGATCGTTGCGGGCATCAGACCCCTTCCTCCTCTCTACCACTGTTGTACGGAGCAAACCTTCTCATTTCTCACAACGACAGACAACAGACAGACTTTAATATGTTGATTCTGATAGCTGGCGTTGTGTAGACGTACAGTATGTTTTATACATGAGACCTGAGATCATGTGTGACTTGCATTGGCTTTGAGAGCCAGGTAGTTGGCAGTGCCAGGTCCCAGTACAGTCCACCCCCACAGACAGGTAGTTGGCAGTGCCAGGTCCCAGTACAGTCCACCCCCACAGACAGGTAGTTGGCAGTGCCAGGTCCCAGTACAGTCCACCCCCACAGACAGGTAGTTGGCAGTGCCAGGTCCCAGTACAGTCCACCCCCACAGACAGGTAGTTGGCAGTGCCAGGTCCCAGTACAGTCCACCCCCACAGACAGGTAGTTGGCAGTGCCAGGTCCCAGTACAGTCCACCCCCACAGACAGGTAGTTGGCAGTGCCAGGTCCCAGTACAGTCCACCCCCACAGACAGGTAGTTGGCAGTGCCAGGTCCCAGTACAGTCCACCCCCACAGCCAGGTAGTTGGCAGTGCCAGGTCCCAGTACAGTCCACCCCCACAGCCCTTCCTCCACAGACAGGCAATCTTTCTATATAACCCGACCCCACAGTGTGTTATGACCCTACCCCACAGTGTGTTATAACCCTACCCCACAGTGTGTTATAACCCTACCCTACAGTTTGTTATGACCCTACCCCACAGTGTGTTATAACCCTACCCCACAGTGTGTTATAACCCTACCTTACCTTGTGTTATAACCCTACCCTACAGTTATAAAACTACCCCACAATGTGTTATAACCCTATCACACAGTGTGTTATAACCCTACTCTACAGTGTGTTATAACCCTTCCCCACAGTGTGTTATAACCTAGAGTGTGTTATAAACCTACCCCACAGTGTGTTATAACCCTACCCTACAGTGTGTTATAACTCTACCCAACAGTGTGTTATAACCTTACCCCACAGTGTGTTATAACCCTACCCTACAGTGTGTTATAACCTAGAGTGTGTTATAAGCCTACCCTACAGTGTGTTATAACCCTACCCTACAGTGTGTTATAACCCTTCCCCACAGTGTGTTATAACCTAGAGTGTTATAACCCTACCCAACAGTGTGTTATAACCTTACCCCACGGTATGTTATAACACCATCTAGGCTGTGTAACAGGTTACGTTCTGTCCAAAGGTCAGGTTATTTAAAGATCTGGATGCATTGATTCCTCCTTAATCCAGGGTCTTATGTCACAGCCTGATCAATTACCAGCATGAGACCCTCACCCCCTGCCTCACCCACTGCCTCCCCCTTCCTCAGCCTCTCCCCTTTCCTCAGCCCCTCCTCTCCCCTCACCACCCACTCAGCCCCTCCTCTCCTCCCCTCTCCCCTCACCACCCCCTCTCCTATCCTCAGCCCCTCCTCTCCCCTCACCACCCACTCAGCCCCTCCTCTCCTCCCCTCTCCCCTCACCACCCCCTCTCCTATCCTCAGCCCCTCCTCTCCCCTCACCCCCCTCCCCTTTCCTCAGCCCCTCCTCTCCTCTCCCCTCACCACCCCCTCTCCTATCCTCAGCCCCTCCTCTCCCCTCACCCCCCTCTCCTATCCTCAGCCCCTCCTCTCCTCTCCCCTCACCACCCCCTCTCCTATCCTCAGCCCCTCCTCTCTCCTCCCCTTTCCTCAGCCCCTCCCCTTTCCTCAGCCCCTCCTCTCCCCTCACCACCCCTCCCCTTTCCTCAGCCCCTCCCCTTTCCTCAGCCCCTCCTCTCCCCTCACCACCCCCCTCCCCTTTCCTCAGCCCCTCCTCTCCCCTCACCACCCCCTCCCCCTTCCTCAGCCCCTCCTCTCCCCTCACCACCCCCTCCCCCTTCCTCAGCCCCTCCTCTCCCCTAACCACCCCCTCCCCTTTCCTCAGCCCCTCCCCTTTCCTCAGCCCCTCCCCTTTCCTCAGCCCCTCCTCTCCCCTCACCACCCCCTCCCCCTTCCTCAGCCCCTCCTCTCCCCTCACACCAGCATGGCAGTTGAGTTATGTGTGAGTTGTGGTTGCCCAGGAGACCAGGTTACAATAACATTAAAAGAAGCCCAATCCATTTATAGCTGCTGTATTGTGGTACTGTCCTGCTGCTGCACAGAGATAGACAGGCTCTCTGAGGCACACTGAGGCAACAGTCAGTCTTACTGACTGTTATGCTGGCTTTACAGAAAGCCTAAAAGACAATTTACGCTTTAACCCGAAAATGTGGTCGTAGGCTTCGTATGGAGGATGTGACGCAATTGCAGAGCCTCCAGAGGTCATGCAGAGGTCAAATCTCCGTACCGCAGTGCCGTGTGCCTCTCACATTCTGTAACAATGTGGAGTGCTCCGTATACACTATGCATACAAAAGTATGTGGACACCCCTTCAAATTAGTGGATTCAGCTATTTCAGCCACACTCGTTGCTGACAGGTGTATAACAATCGAGCACACAGCCATGCAATCTCCACAGACAAACATTGGCAGTAGAACGGCCCCGTACTGAAGAGCTCAGTGACTTTCAACATGGCACCGTCATAGGATGCCACCTTTCCAACAAGTCATTTTGTCAAATTTCTGCCCTGCTAGAGCTGCCTCCTGGTCAACTGGAAGTGCTGTTATTGTGAAGTGGAAACGTCTAGGAGCAACAACGGCTCAGCCGTGAAGTGGTAGGCCACACAAGCTCACAGAAGGGGACCGCAGAGTGCTGAAGCGTGTAAAAATTGTCTTTCCTCGGTTGCAACACTCCACTACCGAGTTCTGCCTCTGGAAGCATCGTCAGCACAAGAACTGTTCGTCTGGAGCTTCATGAAATGGGTTTCCATGGCCGAGCAGCCGCACACAAGCCTAAGATCACCACGCTCAATGCCAAGCTTCGGCTGGAGTGGTGTAAAGCTCGCTGCCATTGGACTCTGGAGCAGTGGAAACACGTTCTCTGGAGTGATGAATCACGCTTCACCATCTGGCAGTTCCGACGGACGAATCAGGGTTTGGCGGATGCCAGGAGAACGCTACCTGCCCCAATGCATAGTGCCAGCTGTAAAGTTTGGTGGAGGAGGAATAATGGTCTGGGGCTGTTTGTCATGGTTCAGGCCCCTTAGTTCCAATGCAGGGAAATCTTAACGCAACAGCATATAAAATGACATTCTAGACGATTCTGTGCGTCTAACATTGTGGCAACAGTTTGGGCAAGGCCCTTTCCTGTTTCAGCATGACAATGTCCCCGTTCACAAAGCGAGGTCGATAAAGAAATGGTTTGTCGAGATCGGTGTGGAAGAACTTGACTGGCCTGCACAGAGCCCTGACCTCAACACCATCGAACACCTTTGGGATGAATTGGAACACTGACTGTGAGCCAGGCCTAACCGCCCAACATCAGTGTTGCTGAATGGAAGCAAGTCCCCCTGCAGCAATGTTCCAACATCTAGTGGAAAGCCTTCCCAGAAGAGTGGAGGCTGTTATAGCAGCAATGTTCCAACATCTAGTGGAAAGCCTTCCCAGAAGAGTGGAGGCTGTTATAGCAGCAATGTTCCAACATCTAGTGGAAAGCCTTCCCAGAAGAGTGGAGGCTGTTATAGCAGCAATGTTCCAACATCTAGTGGAAAGCCTTCCCAGAAGAGCGGAGGCTGTTATAGCAGCAATGTTCCAACATCTAGTGGAAAGCCTTCCCAGAAGAGTGGAGGCTGTTATAGCAGCAATGTTCCAACATCTAGTGGAAAGCCTTCCCAGAAGAGTGGAGGCTGTTATAGCAGCAATGTTCCAACATCTAATGGAAAGCCTTCCCAGAAGAGCGGAGGCTGTTATAGCAGCAATGTTCCAACATCTAGTGGAAAGCCTTCCCAGAAGAGCGGAGGCTGTTATAGCAGCAATGTTCCAACATCTAGTGGAAAGCCTTCCCAGAAGAGCGGAGGCTGTTATAGCAGCAATGTTCCAACATCTAGTGGAAAGCCTTCCCAGAAGAGCGGAGGCTGTTATAGCAGCAATGTTCCAACATCTAGTGGAAAGCCTTCCCAGAAGAGTGGAGGCTGTTATAGCAGCAAAGTGGGGACCAACTCCATATTAATACCCATGATTATGGAATGAGATGTTCGACCAGCAGGTGTCCACATACTTTTGGTCATGAGTGTAGCTCTGCATTTACATGATTTGTTGACGGTAGGTGGGGGTGGTACATCCTGTATAAACACAAACTCACTTCCTTGACGACTTCCTTCACAATAGCTATGCTATGCTATGCTCTGCTATGCTCTGCTATGCTACGCTACGCTATGCTATGCTCTGCTATGCTATGCTCTGCTATGTTCTGCTATGGTATGCTATGCTATGCTCTGCTATGCTATGCTCTGCTCTGCTCTGCTATGCTCTGCTATGCTATGCTATGCTATGCTATGCTCTGCTCTGCTATGCTATGCTATGCTCTGCTATGTTATGCTCTGCTCCGCTAAGCTCAAGAAGTATGAAAGCCCTGACGTCTGCGGAGGCTGCATCGCGGTAATGCTGTTCGGATTGACCACACAAGGATACAACCCAGTGGTTAAAGTGGGCCAATGCCTCCATTTTCTACTGCTCATTACCTGTCAAAAAATAACAATAGATTTAGGATTAAGAGTTATTTAATAGGATCTCTATGTAAAATACTGTATCTAAAATCCAATCCCTTAGTGATACTAAAGTGAACTTCGTTCCACTGAAAGCACTGAGTACAACAGTAACGCCACAACCAGCTAACCTAAGAAGCAGCTTGCTCTGGTGGTACGTTCAGGTCCCTCTGTCTCGGTTAGCGGTGTTGCTACATGGCAGTGGTCTCGGTTAGCGGTGTTGCTACATGGCAGTGGTCTTGGTTAGCGGTGTTGCTACATGGCAGTGGTCTCGGTTAGCGGTGTCGCTACATGGCAGTGGTCTCGGTTAGCGGTGTCGCTACATGGCAGTGGTCTCGGTTAGCGGTGTCGCTACATGGCAGTGGTCTCGGTTAGCGTTGTTGCTACATGGCAGTGGTCTCGGTTAGCGGTGTTGCTACATGGCAGTGGTCTCGGTTAGCGGTGTTGCTACATGGCAGTGGTCTTGGTTAGCGGTGTCGCTACATGGCAGTGGTCTCGGTTAGCGTTGTTGCTACATGGCAGTGGTCTCGGTTAGCGTTGTTGCTACATGGCAGTGGTCTCGGTTAGCGGTGTCGCTACATGGCAGTGGTCTCGGTTAGCGTTGTTGCTACATGGCAGTGGTCTTGGTTAGCGGTGTTGCTACATGGCAGTGGTCTTGGTTAGCGGTGTCGCTACATGGCAGTGGTCTCGGTTAGCGTTGTTGCTACATGGCAGTGGTCTCGGTTAGCGGTGTTGCTACATGGCAGTGGTCTCGGTTAGCGGTGTTGCTACATGGCAGTGGTCTCGGTTAGCGGTGTTGCTACATGGCAGTGGTCTCGGTTAGCGGTGTTGCTACATGGCAGTGGTCTCGGTTAGCGGTGTTGCTACATGGCAGTGGTCTTGGTTAGCGGTGTCGCTACATGGCAGTGGTCTCGGTTAGCGGTGTTGCTACATGGCAGTGGTCTCGGTTAGCGGTGTCGCTACATGGCAGTGGTCTCGGTTAGCGGTGTTGCTACATGGCAGTGGTCTCGGTTAGCGGTGTCGCTACATGGCAGTGGTCTCTGTTAGCGGTGTTGCTACATGGCAGTGGTCTCGGTTAGCGGTGTCGCTACATGGCAGTGGTCTCGGTTAGTGGTGTTGCTACATGGAAGTGGTTAGTGGTGTTGCTACATGGCAGTGGTTAGCGGTGTTGCTACATGGCAGTGGTCTCGGTTAGCGGTGTTGCTACATGGCAGTGGTCTTGGTTAGCGGTGTCGCTACATGGCAGTGGTCTCGGTTAGCGGTGTTGCTACATGGCAGTGGTCTCGGTTAGCGGTGTCGCTACATGGCAGTGGTCTCGGTTAGCGGTGTTGCTACATGGCAGTGGTCTCGGTTAGCGGTGTCGCTACATGGCAGTGGTCTCTGTTAGCGGTGTTGCTACATGGCAGTGGTCTCGGTTAGCGGTGTCGCTACATGGCAGTGGTCTCGGTTAGCGGTGTCGCTACATGGCAGTGGTCTCTGTTAGCGGTGTTGCTACATGGCAGTGGTCTTGGTTAGCGGTGTCGCTACATGGCAGTGGTCTCGGTTAGTGGTGTTGCTACATGGAAGTGGTTAGTGGTGTTGCTACATGGCAGTGGTTAGCGGTGTTGCTACATGGCAGTGGTCTCGGTTAGCGGTGTTGCTACATGACAATGGTTAGCAGTGTTGCTACATGGCAGTGGTCTCGGTTAGCGGTGTTGCTACATGGCAGTGGTCTCGCTTAGCGGTGTTGCTACATGGCAGTGGTCTCGGTTAGCGGTGTTGCTACATGGCAGTGGTCTCGGTTAGCGGTGTTGCTACATGGCAGTGCCAGTAGATGACCAGTTGATGGCAGACAGTGCCTAGCAACAGCAACAGTCTCTCATCCCTCTGTGT
Organism: Salmo trutta; assembly: GCF_901001165.1. Lineage (NCBI taxonomy): Eukaryota > Metazoa > Chordata > Actinopteri > Salmoniformes > Salmonidae > Salmo > Salmo trutta. Next base: position 513,456 of record NW_021822672.1, read on the forward strand.
GAAATAGGATGCTGCTATAGTAAACAGGAAGTGACGGCTGCTTAGCTGTTCCCCCCGTCCTCCCTCCTCTGCTCCTCCTCTCCCCTCCCTCTGTTCTCCAGACTGAATATAGGACTGTGATGATGGTGATGGCCTGGAGTGTCGTGCAGAATGTGTTTGTGTTTTCTTTGAGGATTTGTGTGTGTGTGTGTGTGTGTGTGTGTGTGTGTGTGTGTGTGTGTGTGATGGAGAGAGCTGGGTAGACAGGCTGTATTGAAGCAGAGGGGCTATGAACAAAAGGTCTAATGCTGCAGGAAGGACAAAGCAGAGAGAGAAAAGAAGAGAGATGGAGAGAGATAGTGGAGGGAGAGAGATAGTGGAGGGAGAGAGAGAGAATGAAAGAGAAAGAGAGAGAGAGAAGGAAACAGAGAGACAGAGAGAGAGGGAGAGAGACAGAGAGAGAGAGAGAGATAGAAGGAAACAGAGAGAGGAGGAGAGAGAGAGAGAGAAAGAGAGAAAAGAGAGAGAGACAGAGATAGAGAGAGAGAGAGAGAGAGATAGAAGGAAACAGAGAGGAGGAGAGAGAGAGAGAGAAAGAGAGAAAAGAGAGAGAGACAGAGAGAGAGAGAGAGAGAGAGAGAGAGAGAGATAGAAGGAAACAGAGAGGAGGAGAGAGAGAGAGAAAGAGAGAGAGAAAGAGAGAGAGAAAGAGAGAGAGGGGAGGCAATGAAGGATAGAGTGGTGAGAGGAAGAGAGTGCCAGAACTCAAAGTGAGTGCAGCTAAATCTCTCAGAGCTCAGTCAATTAAACAGAGGGCTCTTAGAAAACAAACCCTTCTACACTGTCAGGAGCCGTCTACACTGTCAGGACCCTTCTACACTGTCAGGACCCTTCTACACTATGTCAGGACCCTTCTACACTATGTCAGGACCCTTCTACACTATGTCAGGACACTTCTACACTGTCAGGACCCTTCTACACTGTCAGGACCCTTCTACACTGTCAGGACCCTTCTACACTATGTCAGGACCCTTCTACACTATGTCAGGACCCTTCTACACTATGTCAGGACCCTTCTACACTATGTCAGGACCCTTCTACACTATGTCAGGACCCTTCTACACTGTCAGGACCCGTCTACACTATGTCAGGACCCTTCTACACTGTCAGGACCCTTCTACACTGTCAGGACCCTTCTACACTGTCAGGACCCTTCTACACTATGTCAGGACCCTTCTACACTGTCAGGACCCTTCTACACTATGTCAGGACCCTTCTACACTGTCAGGACCCGTCTACACTATGTCAGGACCCTTCTACACTATGTCAGGACCCTTCTACACTATGTCAGGACCTTTCTACACTATGTCAGGACCCTTCTACACTGTCAGGACCCGTCTACACTATGTCAGGACCCTTCTACACTGTCAGGACCCGTCTACACTATGTCAGGACCCTTCTACACTATGTCAGGACCCTTCTACACTATGTCAGGACACTTCTACACTATGTCAGGACACTTCTACACTGTGTCAGGACACTTCTACACTATGTCAGGACCCTTCTACACTATGTCAGGAGCCGTCTACACTATGTCAGGACCCTTCTACACTATGTCAGGACCCTTCTCCACTATGTCAGGACCCTTCTACAATGTCAGGAGCCGTCTACACTATGTCAGGACCCTTCTACACTATGTCAGGACACTTCTACACTATGTCAGGACACTTCTACACTATGTCAGGACACTTCTACACTATGTCAGGACCCTTCTACACTATGTCAGGACACTTCTACACTATGTCAGGACACTTCTACACTATGTCAGGACCCTTCTACACTATGTCAGGAGCCGTCTACACTTTGTCAGGACCCTTCTACACTATGTCAGGACCCTTCTACACTATGTCAGGACCCTTCTACACTATGTCAGGACACTTCTACACTATGTCAGGACCCTTCTACACTATGTCAGGACACTTCTACACTATGTCAGGACCTTTCTACACTATGTCAGGACCCTTCTCCACTATGTCAGGACCCTTCTACACTGTCAGGACCCTTCTACACTGTCAGGACCCTTCTACACTGTCAGGAGCCGTCTACACTATGTCAGGACCCTTCTACACTATGTCAGGACACTTCTACACTATGTCAGGAGCCGTCTACACTATGTCAGGACCCTTCTACACTATGTCAGGACACTTCTACACTATGTCAGGACACTTCTACACCATGTCAGGACACTTCTACACTATGTCAGGACCCTTCTACACTATGTCAGGACACTTCTACACTATGTCAGGACACTTCTACACTATGTCAGGACCCTTCTACACTATGTAAGGAGCCGTCTACACTATGTCAGGACCCTTCTACACTATGTCAGGACCCTTCTACACTATGTCAGGACCCTTCTACACTATGTCAGGACCCTTCTACACTATGTCAGGACACTTCTACACTATGTCAGGACCCTTCTACACTGTCAGGACCCTTCTACACTATGTCAGGACCCTTCTACACTATGTCAGGACCCTTCTACACTATGTCAGGACCCTTCTACACTGTCAGGACCCTTCTACACTGTCAGGACCCTTCTACACTGTCAGGACCCGTCTACACTATGTCAGGACCCTTCTACACTATGTCAGGACCCTTCTACACTATGTCAGGACCTTTCTACACTATGTCAGGACCCTTCTACACTGTCAGGACCCGTCTACACTATGTCAGGACCCTTCTACACTGTCAGGACCCGTCTACACTATGTCAGGACCCTTCTACACTATGTCAGGACCCTTCTACACTATGTCAGGACACTTCTACACTATGTCAGGACACTTCTACACTGTGTCAGGACACTTCTACACTATGTCAGGACCCTTCTACACTATGTCAGGAGCCGTCTACACTATGTCAGGACCCTTCTACACTATGTCAGGACCCTTCTCCACTATGTCAGGACCCTTCTACAATGTCAGGAGCCGTCTACACTATGTCAGGACCCTTCTACACTATGTCAGGACACTTCTACACTATGTCAGGACACTTCTACACTATGTCAGGACACTTCTACACTATGTCAGGACCCTTCTACACTATGTCAGGACACTTCTACACTATGTCAGGACACTTCTACACTATGTCAGGACCCTTCTACACTATGTCAGGAGCCATCTACACTATGTCAGGACCCTTCTACACTATGTCAGGACCCTTCTACACTATGTCAGGACCCTTCTACACTATGTCAGGACACTTCTACACTATGTCATGACCCTTCTACACTATGTCAGGACACTTCTACACTATGTCAGGACCCTTCTACACTATGTCAGGACCCTTCTCCACTATGTCAGGACCCTTCTACACTGTCAGGACCCTTCTACACTGTCAGGACCCTTCTACACTGTCAGGAGCCGTCTACACTATGTCAGGACCCTTCTACACTATGTCAGGACACTTCTACACTATGTCAGGAGCCGTCTACACTATGTCAGGACCCTTCTACACTATGTCAGGACACTTCTACACTATGTCAGGACACTTCTACACCATGTCAGGACACTTCTACACTATGTCAGGACCCTTCTACACTATGTCAGGACACTTCTACACTATGTCAGGACACTTCTACACTATGTCAGGACCCTTCTACACTATGTCAGGAGCCGTCTACACTATGTCAGGACCCTTCTACACTATGTCAGGACCCTTCTACACTATGTCAGGACCCTTCTACACTATGTCAGGACCCTTCTACACTATGTCAGGACACTTCTACACTATGTCAGGAGCCGTCTACACTATGTCAGGACTCTTCTACACTATGTCAGGACACTTCTACACTATGTCAGGACACTTCTACACTATGTCAGGACCCTTCTCCACTATGTCAGGACCCTTCTACACTGTCAGGACCCTTCTACACTGTCAGGACCTTTCTACACTGTCAGGACCCTTCTACACTGTCAGGAGCCGTCTACACTATGTCAGGACCCTTCTACACTATGTCAGGACACTTCTACACTATGTCAGGAGCCGTCTACACTATGTCAGGACCCTTCTACAATGTAGGAAATCTTCTACACTGTCAGGACCCTTCTACACTATGTCAGGACCCTTCTACACTATGTCAGGACCCTTCTACACTATGTCAAATCCCTTCTACACTATGTCAGGACCCTTCTACACTATGTCAGGACCCTTCTACACTATGTCAGGACCCTTCTACACTATGTCAGGACCCTTCTACACTATGTCAAAACCCTTCTACACTATGTCAGGACCCTTCTACACTATGTCAGGCCCCTTCTACACTATGTCAGGACCCTTCTACACTATGTCAGGCCCCTTCTACACTATGTCAGGACCCTTCTACACTATGTCAGGACCCTTCTACACTATGTCAGGACCATTTTACACTATGTCAGGACCCTTCTACACTATGTCAGAACCCTTCTACACTATGTCAGGACCCTTCTACACTGTCAGGACCCTTCTACACTATGTCAGGACCATTTTACACTATGTCAGGACCCTTCTACACTGTCAGAACCCTTCTACACTATGTCAGGACCCTTCTCCACTATGTCAGGACCCTTCTCCACTATGTCAGGACCCTTCTCCACTATGTCAGGACCCTTCTCCACTATGTCAGGACCCTTCTACACTATGTCAGGACCCTTCTACACTATGTCAGGACCCTTCTACACTATGTCAGGCTGGTTTGGCACAGTGATGTCGAAAGCTTCTGGTGTCAGTTATTCATCCTGACAGTGAGTTTAGCTCAGAGCTCAGCAGAGGTTATGTCCCCTGTGTCACTACGTTATGGTCTTAAGAATCTGTGCTTTTTTTTCCTGTGGGTGCATTTCCTGGTCCTGTTGCCGTCCGATATGATCATTCAGAGGCATACAGCTGCACCGATAAGTACTGTAACTTTGTGTGGCATTTTCCTATTTCCAAGTCAAATAATTATCGTGAAGAGAAACAATGTGTTATTTATAAACTAAATGGCTGGATTGGGATTGAAAAAGTACAGAGATATCTAGGTGAAAAACACAAACTGGACCTCACTGTCTACTGGAACGAGAATACTGTTTTCTTCTCTGGTTTTCAGGTGGTGAAAGACGAGCAGTCCTTTGCTGTATGACGCTTCCTGAAACACCCTGACTGTCTTCTTCTCTGGTTTTCAGGTGGTGAAAGACGAGCAGTCCTTTGCTGTATGAAGCTTCCTGAAACACCTTGACTGTCTTCTTCTCTGGTTTTCAGGTGGTGAAAGACGAGCAGTCCTTTGCTGTATGACGCTTCCTGAAACACCCTCGCGGTATACCAACCTCCGACCGCTGGAGACCTCCTCAGCTAACAAGCAACGGATAGAAAACAACATCACTGTCTTTTACCTCTGAGAGGAGGAACGGATCAAATACACAATGGAAAAGATGAGAAAACATGACTCACTAGAGGACAGGAAATAGAATACTCTACCTGGACAACATCACTGACAGGAAATAGAATACTCTACCTGGACAACATCACTGACAGGAAATAGAATACTCTACCTGGACAACATCACTGACAGGATATAGAATACTCTACCTGGACAACATCACTGACAGGAAATAGAATACTCTACCTGGATAACATCACTGACAGGAAATAGAATACTCTACCTGGACAACATCACTGACAGGAAATAGAATACTCTACCTGGACAACATCACTGACAGGAAATAGAATACTCTACCTGGATAACATCACTGACAGGATATAGAATACTCTACCTGGACAACATCACTGACAGGAAATAGAATACTCTACCTGGACAACATCACTGACAGGATATAGAATACTCTACCTGGATAACATCACTGACAGGAAATAGAATACTCTACCTGGACAACATCACTGACAGGATATAGAATACTCTACCTGGACAACATCACTGACAGGATATAGAATACAACATCACTGACAGGATATAGAATACAACATCATTGACAGGATATAGAATACACAATGCGTCTGACAGATTTAACTACGTGGACAACATTACTGACATAGATTAAACCAGGTGGACAACACTGTGTCTGATATGGACAGGAGACACCAGTACAGCTCTGATGACCTGCAGAGAAGACAGGAGACAAAGAGACAGAGATTTAAACCAGGTGGACAACAATGTGTCTGATATGGACAGGAGACACCAGTACAGCTCTGATGACCTGCAGAGAAGACAGGAGACAAACAGACAGAGATTTAAACCAGGTGGACAACAATGTGTCTGATATGGACAGGAGACACCAGTACAGCTCGGATGACCTGCAGAGAAGACAGGAGACAAAGAGACAGATGTACAGAAGACGTTACTTGATTCACCTTCCACATACACATGAATAATGCATAGACATTTGTAAACTGATTGTGGTGCCCTTTGCTTAATGTATCTAATATCATGTTCTGTATAGATATGACAACAATACGACGGGGGGTTTCTGTATGCAGACATTGACTAATATCATGTTCTGTATAGATATGACAACAATATGACGGGGGGTTTCTGTATGCAGACATTGACTAATATCATGTTCTGTATAGATATGACAACAATACGACGGGGGGTTTCTGTATGCAGACATTGACTAATATCATGTTCTGTATAGATATGACAACAATACGACGGGGGGTTTCTGTATGCAGACATTGACTAATATCATGTTCTGTATAGATATGACAACAATACGACGGGGGGTTTCTGTATGCAGACATTGACTAATATCATGTTCTGTATAGATATGACAACAATACGACGGGGGGTTTCTGTATGCAGACATTGACTAATATCATGTTCTGTATAGATATGACAACAATACGACGGGGGGTTTCTGTATGCAGACATTGACTAATATCATGTTCTGTATAGATATGACAACAATACGACGGGGGGTTTCTGTATGCAGACATTGACTAATATCATGTTCTGTATAGATATGACAACAATACGACGGGGGGTTTCTGTATGCAGACATTGACTAATATCATGTTCTGTATAGATATGACAACAATACGACGGGGGGTTTCTGTATGCAGACATTGACTAATATCATGTTCTGTATAGATATGACAACAATACGACGGGGGGTTTCTGTATGCAGACATTGACTAATATCATGTTCTGTATAGATATGACAACAATACGACGGGGGGTTTCTGTATGCAGACATTGACTAATATCATGTTCTGTATAGATATGACAACAATACGACGGGGGGTTTCTGTATGCAGACATTGACTAATATCATGTTCTGTATAGATATAACAACAATACGACGGGGGGTTTCTGTATGCAGACATTGACTAATATCATGTTCTGTATAGATATGACAACAATACGACGGGGGGTTTCTGTATGCAGACATTGACTAATATCATGTTCTGTATAGATATGACAACAATACGACGGGGGGTTTCTGTATGCAGACATTGACTAATATCATGTTCTGTATAGATATGACAACAATACGACGGGGGGTTTCTGTATGCAGACATTGACTAATATCATGTTCTGTATAGATATGACAACAATACGACGGGGGGTTTCTGTATGCAGACATTGACTAATATCATGTTCTGTATAGATATGACAACAATACGACGGGGGGTTTCTGTATGCAGACATTGACTAATATCATGTTCTGTATAGATATGACAACAATACGACGGGGGGTTTCTGTATGCAGACATTGACTAATATCATGTTCTGTATAGATATGACAACAATACGACGGGGGGTTTCTGTATGCAGACATTGACTAATATCATGTTCTGTATAGATATGACAACAATACGACGGGGGGTTTCTGTATGCAGACATTGACTAATATCATGTTCTGTATAGATATGACAACAATACGACGGGGGGTTTCTGTATGCAGACATTGACTAATATCATGTTCTGTATAGATATGACAACAATACGACGGGGGGTTTCTGTATGCAGACATTGACTAATATCATGTTCTGTATAGATATGACAACAATACGACGGGGGGTTTCTGTATGCAGACATTGACTAATATCATGTTCTGTATAGATATAACAACAATACGACGGGGGGTTTCTGTATGCAGACATTGACTAATATCATGTTCTGTATAGATATGACAACAATACGACGGGGGGTTTCTGTATGCAGACATTGACTAATATCATGTTCTGTATAGATATGACAACAATACGACGGGGGGTTTCTGTATGCAGACATTGACTAATATCATGTTCTGTATAGATATGACAACAATACGACGGGGGGTTTCTGTATGCAGACATTGACTAATATCATGTTCTGTATAGATATGACAACAATACGACGGGGGGTTTCTGTATGCAGACATTGACTAATATCATGTTCTGTATAGATATGACAACAATACGACGGGGGGTTTCTGTATGCAGACATTGACTAATATCATGTTCTGTATAGATATGACAACAATACGACGGGGGGTTTCTGTATGCAGACATTGACTAATATCATGTTCTGTATAGATATGACAACAATACGACGGGGGGTTTCTGTATGCAGACATTGACTAATATCATGTTCTGTATAGATATGACAACAATACGACGGGGGGTTTCTGTATGCAGACATTGACTAATATAATGTTCTGTATAGATATGACAACAATACGACGGGGGGTTTCTGTATGCAGACATTGACTAATATAATGTTCTGTATAGATATGACAACAATACGACGGGGGGTTTCTGTATGCAGACATTGACTAATATCATGTTCTGTATAGATATGACAACAATACGACGGGGGGTTTCTGTATGCAGACATTGACTAATATAATGTTCTGTATAGATATGACAACAATACGACGGGGGGTTTCTGTATGCAGACATTGACTAATATCATGTTCTGTATAGATATGACAACAATACGACGGGGGGTTTCTGTATGCAGACATTGACTAATATAATGTTCTGTATAGATATGACAACAATACGACGGGGGGTTTCTGTATGCAGACATTGACTAATATCATGTTCTGTATAGATATGACAACAATACGACGGGGGGTTTCTGTATGCAGACATTGACTAATATAATGTTCTGTATAGATATGACAACAATACGACGGGGGGTTTCTGTATGCAGACATTGACTAATATCATGTTCTATACCAAAACATATTCTTGAAAACAAGTACAGCATGTAAACCAGAAATAAAGGCAGATCATAGTTTTAATTCTGTGTCAACAAACTGTTCTAAAAATATTTGTCTTGTTCTTCTCGGATCTGTTGGCTGGTGGAGTTGCTACATTGTTAAATCTATATTTTTTTAAGGTATGATAAATATATATATATGTTTTATATGAAAAGGGATTGGTTTAAAACTGGAGATTTTATTTGATAGATTTCTAACATTCAATTATGTTGTTTTTTTTTTACATTTTTTTTTATGTTGATAAAATGTTTTGCCTTGATGAGAACATGGCAGGCAGGTAGAGAGTGACTAAAAACAAAATGGCTTCCTTTCAAAACAATCCCGTTCCGTGTTCACGTGCTAATCGGGAACTTGGACATTTCAGACTTGCTAACTGGTTGTGGTTACACACGTGCCGCGTTCAACCAGTTAGAAAGTCTGAATTTCCTAGTTCCGACTAGCAAGTGAACACGGCGTTAAAACCTCATTTTCCGCGCAGGGGTATGACATCATCAGTATGAATCTGCAGCAGGTGTTTTGACGAATGTTTATATGTTGTTTTAAATAATTTAAATGTTGTTTTTTTTAAATCATTTAAATGATTGATTGTTTTTTTAAACCATTTAAATGATTAATTGTTTTTTTAATTTGTATCATTTTAAATGATTGATTGTTTTTTTTTTGTTTTTTTTAAATCAGAATGCTGTATCACTGTTAATTGATTGAAGGCATCTACCTCAGTGTCCGCATCACGTTTCATTTCCAACAGCAGCTGTGACCCCTGGGGTCGTGTTCCAATGGAAGACAACAGGAAGTCCTTGAGTTGAACAATAAGAAACACTCATTTTAGTTTTTTCCATTGCCAAACGATTTGGTACGGTGTGTCCTAATGAATGAGAGCTTGGACGACTGGTTCTCAGACCCATGTCTCTATGTTAACTATGGTTACTATGTCACCCCGTGTTAACTATTCACCCCGTGTCACCCCGTGTTAACTAATCACCCCGTGTTAACTATGTCACCCCGTGTTAACTAGGCCACCCCGTGTCACCCTGTGTTAACTAATCACCCCGTGTTAACTATGTGTGTTAACTATGTCACCCCGTGACACCCCGTGTTAACTATGCCACCCCGTGTCACCCTGTGTTAACTATGTCACCCCGTGTTAACTATGACACCCCGTGTCACCCCGTGTTAACTATGCCACCCCGTGTCACCCTGTGTTAACTAATCACCCCGTGTTAACTAGTTCACCCCGTGTTAACTATGGCACCCCGTGTCTTCCCGTGTTTACTATGTCACCCCATGTCACCCCGTGTTAACTAATCACCCCGTGTTAACTATGTCACCCCATGTTAACTATGTCACCCCGTGTCCCCCGTGTCAACTATTTCACCCCGTGTCACCCCGTGTTAACTATGTCACCCCATGTTAACTATGTCACCCCGTGTTAACTATACTATGGTACCCCGTGTTAACTATGTCACCCCATGTTAACTATGTCACCCCGTGTTAACTATACTATGCCACCCCGTGTTAACTATGTCACCCCATGTTAACTATGTCACCCCGTGTCAGGCCCAGTTAAAACAACCAGTAATGCCCTATTCGATGCAGCATTGTGATAAACCGTACTGTCTCCCTGGACTGCAGTACACCATATTATACAGTGGTATAGATATCACCATATTATACAGTGGTATAGATATCACCATATTATACAGTGGTATAGATATCACCATATTATACAGTGGTATAGATATCACCATATTATACAGTGGTATAGATATCACCATATTATACAGTGGTATAGATATCACCATATTATACAGTGGTATAGATATCACCATATTATACAGTGGTATAGATATCACCATATTATACAGTGGTATAGATATCACCATATTATACAGTGGTATAGATATCACCATATTATACAGTGGTATAGATATCACCATATTATACAGTGGTATAGATATCACCATATTATACAGGGAACTCATCACCATCGACCCAGTCAGATGTACTGGTATAGATATCACCGTCGACCCAGTCAGATGTACTGGTATAGATATCCCCATCGACCCAGTCAGATGTACTGGTATAGATATCACCATCGACCCAGTCAGATGTACCGGTATAGATATCACCATCGACCCAGTCAGATGTACCGGTATAGATATCACCGTCGACCCAGTCAGATGTACTGGTATAGATATCACCGTCGACCCAGTCAGATGTACTGGTATAGATATCACCGTCGACCCAGTCAGATGTACTGGTATAGATATCACCGTCGACCCAGTCAGATGTACTGGTATAGATATCCCCGTCGACCCAGTCAGATGTACTGGTATAGATATCCCCGTCGACCCAGTCAGATGTACTTGCATGTGACTTCCATCATTACAGACATCCAGTGTCTACAGGGAAGGACAGGGCAGTACAGGGCAGTACAGGGCAGGACAGGGCAGTACAGGGCAGTACAGGGCAGTACAGGGCAGGACAGGGCAGTACAGGGCAGGACAGGGCAGTACAGGACAGGACAGGGCAGGACAGGGCCGTACAGGGCAGGACAGGGCCGTACAGGGCAGTACAGTGCAGTACAGGGCAGGACAGGACAGGGCAGAACAGGGCAGTACAGGGCCGTACAGGGCCGTACAGGGCATTACATGGCTAAGGCTGACCACAGGTCTATATATATATATGTCTCTCAGTGTGACCATGCCAAACTCTCCATCACAACAGCTGCTAGGCTAGTTAGGAGAAACAAGCTATTTAAATACAGGAGGGAATCAACAGGTTTGGAATATTGATTCTGACTGGAGATTAGATGCTTTTCTTATGATTTTTTTTTAAAGTTCATATGATTGTTGCCATTGTTGAGACATTTCCTCTTTAATTTGTGATCTATTTTTGATGAATAAACATTTTATTATTATTGATTGTTGATATTTTCACGAGGCAGCTGCATGCATGTGTGTGTGTTTACGCTTGACGAATGTATATCACAGAGGAACAGTGACATTACCCATGGTTCCTTGCTCCATCTTGACAATGCCATCTCTCCCTCTCTCTCTCTCTCTCTCTCTCTCTCTCTCTCTCTCTCTCTCTCTCTCTCTCTCTCTCTCTCTCCATTTCAAGGGGCTTTATTGGCATGGGAAACATACCTTAACATTGCCAAAGCAAGTGAAGTAGATAATATACAAAAGAGAAATGAACAATAAAAATGAACATTTAACATTACACTCACAGAAGTTCCAAAATAATAAAGACAATACAAACGTCATCGCATGTATATGTACAGTGTTGTAACAATGTGCAAATGGTTAAAGTACAAAAGGGAAAATAAATAAACAGAAATATGGGTTGTATTTATAATTTATAATTTGTTCTTCACTGGTTGACCTTTTCTTGTGGCAACAGGTCACATATCTTGCTGCTGTGATGTCACACTGTGGTATTTCACCCAGTAGATATGGGAGTTTATCAGAATTAGATTTGTTTTCTAATTCTTTGTGTATCTGTGTAATCTGAGGGAAATATGTGTCTCTAATATGGTCATACATTTGGCAGGAGGTTAGGAAGTGCATCTCAGTTTCCACCTCATTTTCTTGGCAGTGTCCACATATCCTGTCTTCTCTTGAGAGCCAGGTCTAACTACGGTGGCCTTTCTCAATAGCAAGGCTATGCTCACTGAGTCTACATAGTCAAAGCTTTCCTTAAGTTTGGATCAGTCACAGTGTTCAGGTATTCTGACACTGTGCTCTTGCTCTCTCTCTCTCTCTCTCTCTCTCTCTCTCTCTCTCTCTCTCTCTCTCTCTCTCTCTCTCTCTCTCTCTCTCTCTCTCTCTCTCTCTCTCTCTCACAGTCCCTCTCTCTCTCCTCTCACAGTCCCTCTCTCTCTCTCTCACAGTCCCTCTCTCTCTCTCTCCTTCCCCCTCTCTCTCTCCTTCCCCCTCTCTCTCCCCCCCCCCCCCCTCTCTCTCTCTCTCCATGCTAAAGCATGAATCTAAAACGTGTTTTGGTGTCAGTGGAGGAGAATAAGAATGGCACTCAGATCTCCAATATGACCTGGTGTCTGTCTGTCTGTCTGTCTGTCTGTCTGTCTGTCTGTCTGTCTGTCTGTCTGTCTGTCTGTCTGTCTGTCATACTACAGCCCCCACATTACTCCCCAATACTCTCACCGTACTACAGCCCCCACATTACTCCCCAATACTCTCACCGTACTACAGCCCCCACATTACTCCCCAATACTCTCACTATACTACAGCCCCCACATTACTCCCCAATACTCTCACCGTACTACAGCCCCCACATTACCCCCCAATACTCTCACCATACTACAGCCCCCACATTACTCCCCAATACTCTCACCATACTACAGCCCCCACATTACTCCCAATACTCTCACCATACTACAGCCCCCACATTACTCCCCAATGCTCTCACCATACTACAGCCCCCACATTACTCCCCAATACCCTCACCATACTACAGCCCCCACATTACCCCCCAATACTCTCACCATACTACAGCCCCCACATTACTCCCCAATACTCTCACCATACTACAGCTCCCACATTACTCCCCAATACTCTCACTATACTACAGCCCCCACATTACTCCCCAATACTCTCACCGTACTACAGCCCCCACATTACTCCCCAATACTCTCACCATACTACAGCCCCCACATTACTCCCCAATACTCTCACCATACTACAGCCCCCACATTACCCCCCAATACTCTCACCATACTACAGCCCCCACATTACTCCCCAATACTCTCACCATACTACAGCCCCCACATTACTCCCCAATACTCTCACCGTACTACAGCCCCCACATTACTCCCAATACTCTCACCATACTACAGCCCCCACATTACTCCCCAATACTCTCACCATACTACAGCCCCCACATTACTCCCCAATGCTCTCACCATACTACAGCCCCCACATTACTCCCCAATACCCTCACCATACTACAGCCCCCACATTACCCCCCAATACTCTCACCATACTACAGCCCCCACATTACTCCCCAATACTCTCACCATACTACAGCTCCCACATTACTCCCCAATACTCTCACTATACTACAGCCCCCACATTACTCCCCGATACTCTCACCGTACTACAGCCCCCACATTACTCCCCAATACTCTCACCATACTACAGCCCCCACATTACTCCCCAATACTCTCACCATACTACAGGCCCCACATTACTCCCCCACATTACTCCCCAATACTCTCACCATACTACAGGCCCCACATTACTCCCCCACATTACTCCCCAATACTCTCACCATACTACAGCCCCCACATTACTCCCCAATACTCTCACCATACTACAGGCCCCACATTACTCCCCCACATTACTCCCCAATACTCTCACCATACTACAGGCCCCACATTACTCCCCAGCAATAGGTTACTCTCACCGTAACCTATTGCTGCTCCCCAGTATACTAAATATTCTGGAGGTATAATGACCTGGTCACTCTACTCTGGTCCTGATCTGTTATGTGACAATGACCAGCGGTGTTGGCGAGACAGCAGAAACAGGTCTGGGGCCAGTTCACTATGTCCCCCCGTATTCCTCCTCAGACTGTTCTCAGTACAGTACCCTGAACCTGACGCAGTCCCATTACGAGCTCAAAAGATCCTAGCTACACTGATCCTAGAACAGTGTTTTAAGATCTGAAGTCAAGACGCCCCATTGCTCTACACATAACCATCTTACAAAACAGCCCCACCGTCCAAAACTGTCCATGTGAGACAGAACAAATGAAAGAGTCCCAGGTACACTTCCCTCCACAGCATTACATAGAACATGTATCTCTACCTAGCTACACTTCCCACCCCTCCAGTAAATAGAACATGTATCTCAACCTGGGTACACTTCCCACCCCTCCAGTAAATAGAACATGTATCTATATGGCTCTGACTGTGTGTGCTCAACCCTGCTCTTCTCTCCAGTTTAAAAACCTGACCCCCCCAAAAAACAGCATTTGGGGATTTGAATTCCGTCAGAGGTAAAAGAGATTAGCCCAACTGTGAAGGACTAAACCCCTCTCTCTACCAGGCAGCGGGCACCATGCAGCAGGCACCATGCAGCGGGCACCATGCAGCGGGCACCAGGCAGCGGGCACCATGCAGCAGGCACCATGCAGCAGGCACCATGCAGCGGGCACCATGCAGCGGGCACCATGCAGCGGGCACCATGCAGCGGGCACCATGCAGCGGGCACCATACAGCGGGCACCATGCAGCGGGCACCATGTAGCGGGCACCATGCAGCAGGCACCATGTAGCGGGCACCATGCAGCAGGCACCATGTAGCGGGCACCATGCAGCAGGCACCATGTAGCGGGCACCATGCAGCAGGCACCATGCAGCGGGCACCATGCAGCGGGCACCATGCAGCGGGCACCATGCAGCAGGCACCATACAGCGGGCACCATGCAGCGGGCACCATGTAGCGGGCACCATGCAGCAGGCACCATGTAGCGGGCACCATGCAGCAGGCACCATGTAGCGGGCACCATGCAGCAGGCACCATACAGCGGGCACCATGCAGCGGGCACCATGCAGCAGGCACCAGGCAGCAGGCACCATGCAGCAGGCACCAGGCAGCTGACCCAGTTAGGTGATAATATAACAGCTATACCATCTATCTGCTGCTGACCCAGTTAGGTGATAATATAACAGCTATACCATCTATCTGCTGCTGACCCAGTTAGGTGATAATATAACAGCTATACCCATCTATCTGCTGCTGACCCAGTTAGGTGATAATATAACAGCTATACCCATCTATCTGCTGCTGACCCAGTTAGGTGATAATATAACAGCTATACCCATCTATCTGCTGCTGACCCAGTTAGGTGATAATATAACAGCTATACCCATCTATCTGCTGCTGACCCAGTTAGGTGATAATATAACAGCTATACCATCTAATCTATCTGCTGCTGACCCAGTTAGGTGATAATATAACAGCTGTACCATCTATCTGCTGCTGACCCAGTTAGGTGATAATATAACAGCTATACCCATCTATCTGCTGCTGACCCAGTTAGGTGATAATATAACAGCTATACCCATCTATCTGCTGCTGACCCAGTTAGGTGATACTATAACAGCTATACCCATCTATCTGCTGCTGACCCAGTTAGGTGATAATATAACAGCTATACCATCTATCTGCTGCTGACCCAGTTAGGTGATAATATAACAGCTATACCATCTGCTGCTGACCCAGTTAGGTGATAATATAACAGCTATACCCATCTATCTGCTGCTGACCCAGTTAGGTGATAATATAACAGCTATACCCATCTATCTGCTGCTGACCCAGTTAGGTGATAATATAACAGCTATACCATCTAATCTATCTGCTGCTGACCCAGTTAGGTGATAATATAACAGCTATACCCATCTATCTGCTGCTGACCCAGTTAGGTTATAATATAACAGCTATACCCATCTATCTGCTGCTGACCCAGTCAGGTGATAATATAACAGCTATACCCATCTATCTGCTGCTGACCCAGTTAGGTGATAATATAACAGCTATACCCATCTATCTGCTGCTGACCCAGTCAGGTGATAATATAACAGCTATACCCATCTATCTGCTGCTGACCCAGTTAGGTGATAATATAACAGCTATACCCATCTATCCGCTGCTGACCCAGTCAGGTGATAATATAACAGCTATACCCATCTATCTGCTGCTGACCCAGTTAGGTGATAATATAACAGCTATACCCATCTATCTGCTGCTGACCCAGTCAGGTGATAATATAACAGCTATACCCATCTATCCGCTGCTGACCCAGTCAGGAAGTAGAGAGGCGTGGTGCAGGTGGACCAGCTGTACAGGCTTAGTGGGGTGCCAGTCCTCAGTGCCCCAAGCTGTACCAGTTTCTTAGCCAGGTCCCAAAACAGGTTGTGAAGTGTTGCCATCTCCTATGGTCATTGTTACACCTCGTGACCAAGTCCCCTCGTCAACGAGGAGCCAGCACCCTCCGATGTTCTGTTACCTGCAGGGGGAAAAAGCTGTTTTTATAACAGACATTAAAACCACACATCAAGGTGCGCTGATAACGACACTCTATAGTGGTAGATAGGACAAACAGGTAACAGAGGACCATGGTTTTAAAGTTCGAGGTAACTCCAACTATATACAGAGAGAGGGGAGTTTCAGCCATTTTGAATCATTTCATATCATCATGTCATGTTAAACAATATTGTGTTCCTCAAGTCCTAATGCAAAAAGGCTCTTCCGCCAGTCACGTTTCATCAGGTACATTTTCTATAGGAAGGAACAGAGAGGTTCCCACGGATATCTCCATGACGTCAACACTACAGGAAACCTGACAGGAAGTCATGATGACTGGATCTCGAGTTGAGATACAGAAAGGATTTCAAGGTGTTTATATTTCTGCGTTTAACTTTACAGCCATGTCTACTACGACTTCTGTATTTAACTTTACAGCCATATCTACTATGACTTCTGTATTTAACTTTACAAGATCTACTATGACTTCTGTATTTAACTTTACAGCCATGTCTACTATGACTTCTGTATTTAACTTTACAAGATCTACTATGACTTCTGTATTTAACTTTACAGCCATATCTACTATGACTTCTGTATTTAACTTTACAAGATCTACTATGACTTCTGTATTTAACTTTACAAGATCTACTATGACTTCTGCATTTAACTTTACAGCCATATCTACTACGACTTCTGTATTTAACTTTACAGCCATATCTACTATGACTTCTGTATTTAACTTTACAGCCATATCTACTACGACTTCTGTATTTAACTTTACAGCCATATCTACTATGACTTCTGTATTTAACTTTACAACCATATCTACTATGACTTCTGTATTTAACTTTACAACCATGTCTACTACGACTTCTGTATTTAACTTTACAACCATGTCTACTATGACTTCTGTATTTAACTTTACAGCCATATCTACTACGACTTCTGTATTTAACTTTACAACTGTCACGGCTGTCTGAAGAATGGGACCAAGGCGCAGCGTGTGTATCGTTCCACATTTTATTTTAACTGTGAAACTATGCAAGACATACAAATAAGCTAATAAACAAAACAACAAACCGTGACGAAGAGATGCAATACACACCAACTCAAAATAATCTCCCACAAAACCTAGTGGGAAAAACAACAACTTAAATATGATCCCCAATTAGAGACAACGATGACCAGCTGCCTCTAATTGGAGATCATCCCCAAAAAAAGAACAAAATAGAAATACAAAAACTAGAACATAACAACATAGAAAATCTAAACTAGAAAAAAAACCTGTCACGCCCTGACCAACTCTACCATAGAAAATAAAAGCTTTCTATGGTCAGGACGTGACAACAACCATATCTACTATGACTTTGTCAGTTTATTAAGTCTACTTGCTCAGTCTACTATCTTCTGAGCCATTTGAACGAGTCCGAAGCTCAAGGAAGGTCGTGCGTCTTTCAGAAGTCCTTCATTGTTTCTCCTGCACTCCGTAAAATATTGATGACACACGAGAAGGTAGAGAGTAGAAGGTGCTGCTGTTGTCGTTCTTCTAGAAGCTTTAGAACGAGGCCATGTCTGCATCCCAAAAAGGAGCCTTATTCCCTTTATAAGGATCTGGTACATTTACGTTTACACTTACGTCATTTAGCAGACGCTCTTATCCAGAGGGACTTACAGTAGTGAATGCATACATTTCATATTTTTTTTTCTTCCGTACAGGTCCCCCTGTATGAGATGATTGTTACCTGTACAGGTCTGTATATATACAGTATATACATGTGTATCTTATCATATGACCCGCTATGAGGAAAACATCCTGAAAACACAACATGTGTTCTGTAAAATATATACGATATATGAGTTTCCATATATTAGATGTCCTTTCTGTTTTGTTAATGGGCACCGTGATATATCAAATATTCAGTAGACATTAAGAGATGGTTGAATAAGTCTCTCTCTCCTCTCTCTCTCTCTCTCCTCTCTCTTCTCTCTCTCTGTCTCTCTCTCTCTCTCTCTCTCTCTCTCTCTCTCCTCCTTATCTCTCCTCTCTCTCTCTCCTCTCTCTCTCTCTCTCTCTCTCTCTCTCTCTCTCCTTCTCTCTCCTCCTTATCTCTCTCCTCTCTCTCCCTCTCTCTCTCTCTCTCTCTCTCTCCTCTCTCCTCCTTATCTCTCTCCTCTCTCTCTCTCTCTCTCTCTCTCATTCTCTCTCTCTCCTCCTCTCTCTGTCTCTCTCTCCCCTCTCTCTCTCTCTCTCTTTCTCTCTCTCTCTCCTCCTTCTCTCTCTCTCCTTCTCATCCCTCTCTCTCTCCTCTCTCTCTCTCTCTCTCTCTCTCTCTCTCTCCTCCTTCTCTCTCTCTTTATCTCTCTATCTCTTTATCTCTCTCTTTCTCTCTCTCTCCCCTCTCTCTCTCTCCTCTCTCTCCTCTAATCTCTCTCTCTTTCATTCTCAGAAACAGTCAATAGAGACAGGGCTGAAGTTCAGTTCAGTTCATGAAGAAACTGATACAGCAGGCAAGGCAGGCTACCTCATCTGGTGCACTAAATAGGGAATAGGGCGCAATTTGGAATAGAGAGTTCATGCATGGGAAATGAGAAGCACAGACTAGGTAAGAGACAGATACTACTACCTGATCCACCTAATACAGGACGATCACCATGACAACAGGAGAGACAGTGTATTGGACAGATACTCCTACCTGATCCACCTAATACAGGACGATCACCATGACAACAGGAGAGACAGTGTATTGGACAGATACTCCTACCTGATCCACCTAATACAGGACGATCACCATGACAACAGGAGAGACAGTGTATTGGACAGATACTCCTACCTGATCCACCTAATACAGGACGATCACCATGACAACAGGAGAGACAGTGTATTGGACAGATACTCCTACCTGATCCACCTAATACAGGACGATCACCATGACAACAGGAGAGGACAGTGTATGGACAGATACTCCTACCTGATCCACCTAATACAGGACGATCACCATGACAACAGGAGAGACAGTGTATTGGACAGATACTCCTACCTGATCCACCTAATACAGGACGATCACCATGACAACAGGAGAGACAGTGTATTGGAGAGATACTCCTACCTGATCCACCTAATACAGGAAGATCACCATGACAACAGACCCAGACCCTACCCAGAGAAACATCACTAACAGACCCAGACCCAGAGAAACATCACTAACAGACCCAGACCCAGAGAAACATCAGGGACCCAGACCCAGAGAAACATCACTAACAGACCCAGACCCAGAGAAACATCACTAACAGACCCAGACCCAGAGAAACATCACTAACAGACCCAGACCCAGAGAAACATCACTAACAGACCCAGACCCAGAGAAACATCACTAACAGACCCAGACCCAGAGAAACATCACTAACAGACCCAGACCCAGAGAAACATCACTAACAGACCCAGACCCAGAGAAACATCACTAACAGACCCAGACCCAGAGAAACATCACTAACAGACCCAGACCCAGAGAAACATCAGGGACCCAGACCCAGAGAAACATCACTAACAGACCCAGACCCAGAGAAACATCAGGGACCCAGATGGGGGGGTAATGAACCCATTGGTTCTCTAGACCTTTAGGGAATCCCCTTCCTGGCTGGTCGCGACCGAGGAAGGGGGATGTGAGCCGTGACTGGCCCATCCCTCCCTCCGTCATCCCTTCCTGGCTGGTCGTGACCGAGGAAGGGGGATGTGAGCCGTGACTGGCCCATCCCTCCCTCCGTCATCCCTTCCTGGCTGGTCGTGACCGAGGAAGGGGGATGTGAGCCGTGACTGGCCCATCCCTCCCTCCGTCATTACCTTCCTGGCTGGTCGTGACCGAGGAAGGGGGATGTGAGCCGGTGACTGGCCCATCCCTCCCTCCGTCATACCTTCCTGGCTCGGTCGTGACCGAGGAAGGGGGGACTGTGAGCCGTTGACTTGGCCCAATCCCTCCCTCCCTTTCATACCTTTCCTGTCTGGTCGTGACAGAGGAAGGGGGATGTGAGCCGTGACTGGCCCATCCTCCCTCCGTTCATACCCTTCCTGGATGGTTCCGGTGACCGAGGAAGGGGGATGTGAGCCGTGACTGGCCCATCCCTCCCCATCCGTCAATACCGTCCTGGCTGGTCGTTGACCGAGGAAGGGGGATGTGAGCACGGTGACGGCCCATCCCCTCCCTACGTCATCCCTTCCTGGCTGGTCTTGACCGAGGAAGGGGGAGTGAAGCCGGACTGGCCCATCCCCCCTCCGTCATACCTTCCTGGCGGTCGTGACCGAGGAAGGGGATGTGAGCCTGACTGGCCCATCCCCCCTCCGTCATACCTTCCTGGCTGGTCGTGACCGAGGAAGGGGGATGTGAGCCGTGACTGGCCCATCCCTCCCTCCGTCATACCTTCCTGGCTGGTCGTGACCGAGGAAGGGGGATGTGAGCCGTGACTGGCCCATCCCTCCCTCCGTCATACCTTCCTGGCTGGTCGTGACCGAGGAAGGGGGATGTGAGCCCTGACTGGCCCATCCCTCCCTCCGTCATACCTTCCTGGCTGGTCGTGACCGAGGAAGGGGGATGTGAGCCCTGACTGGCCCATCCCTCCCTCCGTCATACCTTCCTGGCTGGTCGTGACCGAGGAAGGGGGATGTGAGCCGTGACTGGCCCATCCCTCCCTCCGTCATACCTTCCTGGCTGGTCGTGACCGAGGAAGGGGGATGTGAGCCGTGACTGGCCCATCCCTCCCTCCGTCATACCTTCCTGGCTGGTCGTGACCGAGGAAGGGGGATGTGAGCCGTGACTGGCCCATCCCTCCCTCCGTCATACCTTCCTGGCTGGTCGTGACCGAGGAAGGGGGATGTGAGCCGTGACTGGCCCATCCCTCCCTCCGTCATACCTTCCTGGCTGGTCGTGACCGAGGAAGGGGGATGTGAGCCGTGACTGGCCCATCCCTCCCTCCGTCATACCTTCCCTGGCTGGTCGTGACCGAGGAAGGGGGATGTGAGCCGTGACTGGCCCATCCCTCCCTCCGTCATACCTTCCTGGCTGGTCGTGACCGAGGAAGGGGGATGTGAGCCGTGACAGGGCCCATCCCTCCCTCCGTCACACCTTCCTGGCTGGTCGTGACCGAGGAAGGGGGATGTGAGCCGTGACTGGCCCATCCCTCCCTCCGTCATACCTTCCTGGCTGGTCGTGACCGAGGAAGGGGGGATGTGAGCCGTGACTGGCCCATCCCTCCCTCCGTCATACCTTCCTGGCTGGTCGTGACCGAGGAAGGGGGATGTGAGCCGTGACTGGCCCATCCCTCCCTCCGTCATACCTTCCTGGCTGGTCGTGACCGAGGAAGGGGGATGTGAGCCGTGACTGGCCCATCCCTCCCTCCGTCATCCCTTCCTGGCTGGTCGTGACCGAGGAAGGGGGATGTGAGCCGTGACTGGCCCATCCCTCCCTCCGTCATACCTTCCCTCCGAGTCTATTTTTAGCAACAGCCATTTTCTTTTAGACTCGTCTGTGTGTAACCCAGACTATGTCTGAGTCACGTGGGGGGAGAGGGGGGGAGGGGGGGGGGAGAGGGGGGAGGGGGGGAGTTAGGATGGCAGATATGTCCTATCATGGAGTCATTATTACAGCCACCATGAACCTGTTATAAATGAGAGGGTCTCCCAGCACGCGCTCAGCTCTCTAACTTCCGCAGTGGAGAGACACCTTCCGGAGTGGAGAGACCACTTCCGCAGTGGTGAGACACCTTCCTCAGTGGTGAGACACCTTCCGCAGTGGAGAGAGACACCTTCCGCAGTGGTGAGACACCTTCCTCAGTGGTGAGAGACACCTTCCTCAGTGGTGAGAGACACCTTCCGCAGTGGTGAGACACCTTCCTCAGTGGTGAGACACCTTCCTCAGTGGTGAGAGACACCTTCCGCAGTGGAGAGAGACACCTTCCGCAGTGGTGAGACACCTTCCTCAGTGGTGAGAGACACCTTCCGCAGTGGTGAGACACTTCCGCAGTGGTGAGACACCTTCCTCAGTGGTGAGAGACATCTTCCTCAGTGGTGAGAGACACCTTCCGCAGTGGTGAGACACCTTCCGCAGTGGTGAGACACCTTCCGCAGTGGAGAGACACCTTCCGCAGTGGTGAGAGACACCTTCCTCAGTGGTGAGACATCTTCCTCAGTGGTGAGAGACACCTTCCGCAGTGGTGAGAGACACCTTCCTCAGTGGTGAGAGACACCTTCCGCAGTGGCGAGACACCTTCCGCAGTGGAGAGACACCTTCCGCAGTGGAGAGACACCTTCCGCAGTGGTGAGAGACACCTTCCGCTGTGGTGAGAGACACCTTCCGCAGTGGAGAGAGACTCCTTCCGCAGTGGAGAGAAACACCTTCCGCAGTGGAGAGACACCTTCCGCAGTGGTGAGATAGCTTCCTTGAGTGGAGAGAAACACCTTCCGCAGTGGAGAGACAATTTCCACAGTGGTGAGAGACACCTTCCTCAGTGGTCTCTCTCTCTCTCTCTACGTTAAGGTACATTCTGATAGACCCAGTCTCTCTCTGGTCTCTCCCTCCCTACGTTAAGGTACATTCAGATAGACCCAGTCTCTCTCTGGTCTCTCTCTCTCTCCCTAAGTTGAGGTACATTCTGATAGACCCAGTCTCTCTCTGGTCTCTCTCTCCCTAAGTTGAGGTACATTCTGATAGACCCAGTCTCTCTCTGGTCTCTCTCTCTCCCTACGTTAAGGTACATTCAGATAGACCCAGCCTCTCTCTGGTCTCTCTCTGGTCTCTCTCTCCCTACGTTAAGGTACATTCTGATAGACCCAGCCTCTCTCTGGTCTCTCTCTCTCTAAGTTAAGGTACATTCTGATAGACCCAGCCTCTCTCTGGTCTCTCTCTCTCCCTACGTTAAGGTACATTCAGATAGACCCAGCCTCTCTCTGGTCTCTCTCTGGTCTCTCTCCCTACGTTAAGGTACATTCTGATAGACCCAGCCTCTCTCTGGTCTCTCTCTCTCCCTAAGGTACATTCAGATAGATCTCTCTGGTCTCTCTCTCTCTCTCTAAGTTAAGGTACATTCTGATAGACCCAGTCTCTCTCTGGTCTCTCTCTCTCTCTACGTTAAGGTACATTCAGATAGACCCAGTCTCTCTCTGGTCTCTCTCTCCCTACGTTAAGGTACATTCAGATAGATCTCTCTGGTCTCTCTCTCTCCCTAAGTTAAGGTACATTCTGATAGACCCAGTCTCTCTCTGGTCTCTCTCTCCCTACGTTAAGGTACATTCAGATAGATCTCTCTGGTCTCTCTCTCTCCCTAAGTTAAGGTACATTCTGATAGACCCAGTCTCTCTCTGGTCTCTCTCTCCCTACGTTAAGGTACATTCAGATAGATCTCTCTGGTCTCTCTCTCTAAGTTAAGGTACATTCTGATAGATCCAGCCTCTCTCTGGTCTCTCTCTCTCTCCCTAAGTTGAGGGGCATTCAGATCGCCCTGGTTGGAGTCAGTGGTTTAATTTCCTGATGCTGAAAAACATGTTTATATTTGAACGCATTGCGGAATGTGACACCCACACATCAAGCTGTTCACGTCTAAACAGAAACAACATGAGGCTGGTATCAGCAGACTACAGACGAGATGTTTTACAGGAACAGAGAAGTGAGGAGACCAGGAGTTATTCACAAATGGCACCCTATTCCCTATATAGTGCACTACTATAGACCAGAGCCCTATTCCCTATATAGTGCACTACTATAGACCAGGGCCCTATTCCCTATATAGTGGTACTACTATAGACCAGAGCCCTATTCCCTATATAGTGCACTACTATAGACCAGAGCCCTATTCCCTATATAGTGCACTACTATAGACCAGAGACCTATTCCCTATATAGTGCACTACTATAGACCAGAGCCCTATTCCCTATATAGTACACTACTATAGACCAGAGCCCTATTCCCTATATAGTACACTACTATAGACCAGAGCCCTATTCCCTATATAGTGGCACTACTTTAGACCAGAGCCCTATTCCCTATATAGTGCACTACTATAGACCAGAGCCCTATTCCCTATATAGTGCACTACTATAGACCAGAGCCCTATTCCCTATATAGTGCACTACTATAGACCAGAGCCCTATTCCCTATATAGTGGTACTACTATAGACCAGAGCCCTATTCCCTATATAGTGCACTACTATAGACCAGAGCCCTATTCTCTATATAGTGCACTACTATAGACCAGAGCCCTATTCCCTATATAGTGCACTACTATAGACCAGAGCCCTATTCCCTATATAGTGCACTACTATAGACCAGAGCCCTATTCCCTATATAGTGCACTACTTTAGACCAGAGCCCTATTCCCTATATAGTGGTACTACTATAGACCAGAGCCCTATTCCCTATATAGTGGCACTACTATAGACCAGAGCCCTATTCCCTATATAGTACACTACTATAGACCAGAGCCCTATTCCCTATATAGTACACTACTATAGACCAGAGCCCTATTCCCTATATAGTACACTACTATAGACCAGAGCCCTATTCCCTATATAGTACACTACTATAGACCAGAGCCCTATTCCCTATATAGTACACTACTATAGACCAGAGCCCTATTCCCTATATAGTGGTACTACTATAGACCAGAGCCCTATTCCCTATATAGTACACTACTATAGACCAGAGCCCTATTCCCTATATAGTGCACTACTATAGACCAGAGCCCTATTCCCTATATAGTGCACTACTATAGACCAGAGCCCTATTCCCTGTATAGTGCACTACTATAGACCAGAGCCCTATTCCCTATATAGTGCACTACTATAGACCAGAGCCCTATTCCCTATATAGTGCACTACTATAGACCAGAGCCCTATTCCCTATATAGTACACTACTATAGACCAGAGCCCTACCTATTCCCTATATAGTACACTACTATAGACCAGGGCCCTATTCCCTATATAGTACACTACTATAGACCAGAGCCCTATTCCCTATATAGTACACTACTATAGACCAGAGCCCTATTCCCTATATAATGCACTACTATAGACCAGGGCCCTATTCCCTATATAGTACACTACTATAGACCAGAGCCCTATTCCCTATATAGTACACTACTATAGACCAGGGCCCTATTCCCTATATAGTGCACTACTATAGACCAGAGCCCTATTCCCTATATAGTACACTACTATAGACCAGAGCCCTATTCCCTATATAGTACACTACTATAGACCAGGGCCCTATTCCCTATGTGCTCTGGTCTAAAGTAGTGCACTATATAGGGAATAGGGCTCTGGTCTATAGTAGTACCACTATATAGGGAATAGGGCTCTGGTCTATAGTAGTACCACTATATAGGGAATAGGGCTCTGGTCTATAGTAGTACCACTATATAGGGAATAGGGCTCTGGTCTATAGTAGTGCACTATATAGGGAATAGGGCTCTGGTCTATAGTAGTACCACTATATAGGGAATAGGGCTCTGGTCTATAGTAGTGCACTATATAGGGAATAGGGCTCTGGTCTATAGTAGTACCACTATATAGGGAATAGGGCTCTGGTCTAAAGTAGTGCACTATATAGGGAATAGGGTGCCATTTAGGACGCAGTAACACCTCTCTCCTTGTACATCCCCGTAGTGAACAGATCAATAGTACTGATGCTGTAACACACCTCTCTCCTTGTACATCCCCGTAGTGAACAGATCAATAGTTCAGGCTACTCCAATCGATTACCGAAAGCATTAATAGGAAAGTGTTATTGAACACAAAACCATTAGATGCTGCTGGTTTTAGTTGGCTGTTTTCTATAGTCTTATATCCACCCCGATCTATCAGCTATATATACTGTAGGTCTTTATCATACACTTCAATGCTTCGGCCATTTTGATTTCTATTAATTTCTGTATTGATCAGAGGAGAAAAGCCACACAGGCACATTGTCAATCTGTCTGAGTGTCACGTTAGGCTGCTTTATGATAATGACCCTTCTATGTTAATAGGTTTCTGTTTCTATACTGTGGTTTCCTCACTGTTTATGTACTGTTTTCTCCACACAGATCTACTAATATACCTACTACTGTACACAGATCTACTAATATACCTACTACTGTACACAGGTCTACTAATATACCTACTACTGTACACAGATCTACTAATATACCTACTACTGTACACAGATCAGCTAATATACCTACTACTGTACACAGATCTACTAATATACCTACTACTGTACACACCAGTATAACTAATATACCTACTACTGTACACACCAGTATAACTAATATACCTACTACTGTACACAGGTCTACTAATATACCTACTACTGTACACAGATCTACTAATATACCTACTACTGTACACAGGTCTACTAATATACCTACTACTGTATACAGATCTACTAATATACCTACTACTGTACACAGATCAGCTAATATACCTACTACTGTACACAGGTCTACTAATATACCTACTACTGTACACAGGTCTACTAATATACCTACTACTGTACACAGATCTACTAATATACCTACTACTGTACACAGGTCTACTAATATACCTACTACTGTATACAGATCTACTAATATACCTACTACTGTACACAGATCAGCTAATATACCTACTACTGTACACAGGTCTACTAATATACCTACTACTGTACACAGGTCTACTAATATACCTACTACTGTACACAGATCTACTAATATACCTAATACTGTACACAGATCTACTAATATACCTACTACTGTACACAGATCAGCTAATATACCTACTACTGTATACAGGTCTACTAATATACCTACTACTGTACACAGATCAGCTAATATACCTACTACTGTACACAGATCTACTAATATACCTACTACTGTACACAGGTCTACTAACATACCTACTACTGTACACAGATCTACTAATATACCTACTACTGTACACAGATCTACTAATATACCTACTACTGTACACAGATCAGCTAATATACCTACTACTGTATACAGGTCTACTAATATACCTACTACTGTACACAGATCAGCTAATATACCTACTACTGTATACAGGTCTACTAATATACCTACTACTGTACACAGGTCTACTAATATACCTACTACTGTACACAGGTCTACTAATATACCTACTACTGTACACAGATCAGCTAATATACCTACTACTGTACACAGATTAACTAATATACCTACTACTGTACACAGATCTACTAATGTACCTACTACTGTACACAGATCTACTAATATACCTACTACTGTACACAGATCTACTAATATACCTACTACTGTATACAGATCAGCTAATATACCTACTACTGTACACAGGTCTACTAATATACCTACTACTGTACACAGATCTACTAATATACCTACTACTGTACACAGATCAGCTAATATACCTACTACTGTATACAGGTATACTAATATACCTACTACTGTACACAGGTCTACTAATATACCTACTACTGTACACAGATCTACTAATATACCTACTACTGTACATACCAGTATACCTAATATACCTACTACTATACACAGGTCTACTAATATACCTACTACTGTACACAGGTCTACTAATATACCTACTACTGTACACAGATCTACTAATATACCTACTACTGTACATAACAGTATAACTAATATACCTACTACTGTACACAGATCTACTAATAAACCTACTACTGTACATACCAGTATAACTAATATACCTACTACTGTACACAGGTCTACTAATATACCTACTACTGTACATACCAGTATAACTAATATACCTACTACTGTACACAGGTCTACTAATATACCTACTACTGTACACAGGTCTACTAATATACCTAATACTGTATACAGGTCTACTAATATACCTACTACTGTATACAGGTCTACTAATATACCTACTACTGTATACAGGTCTACTAATATACCTACTACTGTACATACCAGTATAACTAATATACCTACTACTGTACACAGATCTACTAATATACCTACTACTCTACACAGGTCTACTAATATACCTACTACTGTACACAGGTCTACTAATATACCTACTACTGTACACAGGTCTACTAATATACCTACTACTGTACACAGGTCTACTAATATACCTACTACTGTATACAGGTCTACTAATATACCTACTACTGTACACAGGTCAGCTAATATACCTACTACTGTACACAGGTCTACTAATATACCTACTACTGTACACAGATCAGCTAATATACCTACTACTGTACACAGATCAGCTAATATACCTACTACTGTACACTGTTCTACTAATATACCTACTACTGTACACAGATCAGCTAATATACCTACTACTGTACACAGATCAGCTAATATACCTACTACTGTACACAGATTAACCAATATACCTACTACTGTACACAGGTCTACTAATATACCTACTACTGTACACAGGTCTACTAATATACCTACTACTGTACACAGATCAGCTAATATACCTATTACTGTACACAGATCAGCTAATATACCTACTACTGTACACAGGTCTACTAATATACCTACTACTGTACACAGGTCTACTAATATACCTACTACTGTACACAGGTCTACTAATATACCTACTACTGTACACAGATCAGCTAATATACCTACTACTGTACATACCAGTATAACTAATATACCTACTACTGAATACAGGTCTACTAATATACCTACTACTGTACACAGGTCTACTAATATACCTACTACTGTACACAGATCAGCTAATGTACCTACTACTGTACACAGATCAGCTAATATACCTACTACTGTACACAGATCTACTAATATACCTTCTACTGTACACACCAGTATAACTAATATACCTACTACTGTACACAGATCTACTAATATACCTACTACTGTACACAGGTCTACTAATATACCTACTACTGTATACAGATCTACTAATATACCTACTACTGTACACAGATCAGCTAATATACCTACTACTGTACACAGGTCTACTAATATACCTACTACTGTACACAGGTCTACTAATATACCTACTACTGTACACAGATCTACTAATATACCTACTACTGTACACAGGTCTACTAATATACCTACTACTGTATACAGATCTACTAATATACCTACTACTGTACACAGATCAGCTAATATACCTACTACTGTACACAGGTCTACTAATATACCTACTACTGTACACAGGTCTACTAATATACCTACTACTGTACACAGATCTACTAATATACCTACTACTGTACACAGATCTACTAATATACCTACTACTGTACACAGATCAGCTAATATACCTACTACTGTATACAGGTCTACTAATATACCTACTACTGTACACAGATCAGCTAATATACCTACTACTGTACACAGATCTACTAATATACCTACTACTGTACACAGGTCTACTAATATACCTACTACTGTACACAGATCTACTAATATACCTACTACTGTACACAGATCTACTAATATACCTACTACTGTACACAGATCAGCTAATATACCTACTACTGTATACAGGTCTACTAATATACCTACTACTGTACACAGATCAGCTAATATACCTACTACTGTATACAGGTCTACTAATATACCTACTACTGTACACAGGTCTACTAATATACCTACTACTGTACACAGGTCTACTAATATACCTACTACTGTACACAGATCAGCTAATATACCTACTACTGTACACAGATTAACTAATATACCTACTACTGTACACAGATCTACTAATGTACCTACTACT
This sequence comes from Salmo trutta, assembly GCF_901001165.1. NCBI lineage: Eukaryota > Metazoa > Chordata > Actinopteri > Salmoniformes > Salmonidae > Salmo > Salmo trutta. Next base: position 544,475 of record NW_021822672.1, read on the forward strand.
GTACACAGATCTACTAATATACCTACTACTGTACACAGATCTACTAATATACCTACTACTGTATACAGATCAGCTAATATACCTACTACTGTACACAGGTCTACTAATATACCTACTACTGTACACAGATCTACTAATATACCTACTACTGTACACAGATCAGCCAAAAAAATACCTACTACTGTATACAGGTCTACTAATATACCTACTACTGTACACAGGTCTACTAATATACCTACTACTGTACACAGATCTACTAATATACCTACTACTGTACATACCAGTATAACTAATATACCTACTACTATACACAGGTCTACTAATATACCTACTACTGTACACAGGTCTACTAATATACCTACTACTGTACACAGATCTACTAATATACCTACTACTGTACATAACAGTATAACTAATATACCTACTACTGTACACAGATCTACTAATAAACCTACTACTGTACATACCAGTATAACTAATATACCTACTACTGTACACAGGTCTACTAATATACCTACTACTGTACATACCAGTATAACTAATATACCTACTACTGTATACAGGTCTACTAATATACCTACTACTGTACACAGGTCTACTAATATACCTACTACTGTACACAGGTCTACTAATATACCTAATACTGTATACAGGTCTACTAATATACCTACTACTGTATACAGGTCTACTAATATACCTACTACTGTATACAGGTCTACTAATATACCTACTACTGTACATACCAGTATAACTAATATACCTACTACTGTACACAGATCTACTAATATACCTACTACTCTACACAGGTCTACTAATATACCTACTACTGTACACAGGTCTACTAATATACCTACTACTGTACACAGATCTACTAATATACCTACTACTGTACACAGGTCTACTAATATACCTACTACTGTATACAGGTCTACTAATATACCTACTACTGTACACAGGTCAGCTAATATACCTACTACTGTACACAGGTCTACTAATATACCTACTACTGTACACAGATCAGCTAATATACCTACTACTGTACACAGATCAGCTAATATACCTACTACTGTACACTGTTCTACTAATATACCTACTACTGTACACAGATCAGCTAATATACCTACTACTGTACACAGATCAGCTAATATACCTACTACTGTACACAGATTAACCAATATACCTACTACTGTACACAGGTCTACTAATATACCTACTACTGTACACAGGTCTACTAATATACCTACTACTGTACACAGATCAGCTAATATACCTACTACTGTACACAGATCAGCTAATATACCTACTACTGTACACAGGTCTACTAATATACCTACTACTGTACACAGGTCTACTAATATACCTACTACTGTACACAGGTCTACTAATATACCTACTACTGTACACAGATCAGCTAATATACCTACTACTGTACATACCAGTATAACTAATATACCTACTACTGAATACAGGTCTACTAATATACCTACTACTGTACACAGGTCTACTAATATACCTACTACTGTACACAGATCAGCTAATGTACCTACTACTGTACACAGATCAGCTAATATACCTACTACTGTACACAGATCTACTAATATACCTTCTACTGTACACACCAGTATAACTAATATACCTACTACTGTACACAGGTCTACTAATATACCTACTACTGTACACAGATCTACTAATATACCTACTACTGTACACAGATCAGCTAATATACCTACTACTGTACACAGATCTACTAATATACCTACTACTGTACACACCAGTATAACTAATATACCTACTACTGTACACACCAGTATAACTAATATACCTACTACTGTACACAGGTCTACTAATATACCTACTACTGTACACAGATCTACTAATATACCTACTACTGTACACAGATCTACTAATATACCTACTACTGTATACAGGTCTACTAATATACCTACTACTGAATACAGGTCTACTAATATACCTACTACTGAATACAGGTCTACTAATATACCTACTACTGTACACAGGTCTACTAATATACCTACTACTGTATACAGGTCTACTAATATACCTACTACTGTACACAGATCAGCTAATATACCTACTACTGTATACAGATCAGCTAATATACCTACTACTGTACATACCAGTATAACTAATATACCTACTACTGAATACAGGTCTACTAATATACCTACTACTGTACACAGGTCTACTAATATACCTACTACTGTACACAGATCAGCTAATATACCTACTACTGTACACAGATCAGCTAATATACCTACTACTGTACACAGATCTACTAATATACCTACTACTGTACACACCAGTATAACTAATATACCTACTACTGTACACACCAGTATAACTAATATACCTACTACTGTACACAGGTCTACTAATATACCTACTACTGTACACAGATCTACTAATATACCTACTACTGTACACAGATCTACTAATATACCTACTACTGTACACAGATCAGCTAATATACCTACTACTGTACACAGATCTACTAATATACCTACTACTGTACACACCAGTATAACTAATATACCTACTACTGTACACACCAGTATAACTAATATACCTACTACTGTACACAGGTCTACTAATATACCTACTACTGTACACAGATCTACTAATATACCTACTACTGTACACAGATCTACTAATATACCTACTACTGTACACAGATCTACTAATAAACCTAATACTGTACATACCAGTATAACTAATAAACCTACTACTGTACACAGATCAGCTAATATACCTACTACTGTACACAGATCTACTAATATACCTACTACTGTACACAGGTCAGCTAATATACCTACTACTGTACACAGGTCTACTATTATACCTACTACTGTACATACCAGTATAACTAATATACCTACTACTGTACACAGGTCTACTAATATACCTACTACTGTACACAGATCTACTAATATACCTACTACTGTACATAGCCCATAACACCAGTTTCTTTCCAAATGATATAGTGTCTATCTACACCACATATAATATTCTGGATTCTGACTCTAATATTACTAATATATCTACTCTGGGCAGAATTATAAACGCTACATACAACAATTTCAAAGACGTTACTGAGTTACATTTCAGATCAGGAAATCAGTCCATTTATAATACCTTCATTAGGCCCTAATCTATGGATTTAACAAGACTGGGAATTAACATATAAATATGTCGATCACAGATACCTTTAAAAAAAACAATAGGTAGAGGCATGGGTCAGAAAACCAGTCAGTATCTGGTGTGACCACCATCTGCCTCACGCAGTGTGACACATCTCCTTCACATAGAGTGGATCAGGCTGTGGATTGTGGCCCTGTTTGGATGTTGTCCCACCTCCTCTTCGACGGCTGTGAGAAGTTGCTGGATGTTGGCGGGAACTGGAACACGCTGTCGTACACGTATGATCCAGAGCATCCCAAACATGCTCAATGGGGTGACATGTCTGGTGAGTACGCAGGCCATGGAAGAACTGGGACATTTATGGTAGAGAAATTAACATTCGATTCTCTGGCATCAGCTCTGGTGGACATTCTACAGTCGGCATACCAATTGCACACAATTTTAGAGTGGCTTTTTATTGTCCCCAGCACAAGGTGCACCTGTGTAATGATCATGCTGTTAAATCAGCTTCTGGACGGTGTATAATAAGGGGGGGGGGGTATAATATCCATAAGATGAGCTGCGTTATACACTCTCCCTCCCATCATACATTAGTTATCTACATAACATCTAGACACCAGAATGAAGAGTGATTCTGTCTTCTACAGGCCCTCATGCAGTCAGAGACACCAGAATGAAGAGTGATTCTGTCTTCTACAGGCCCTCATGCAGTCAAAGACACCAGAATGAAGAGTGATTCTGTCTTCTACAGGCCCTCATGCAGTCAGAGACACCAGAATGAAGAGTGATTCTGTCTTCTACAGGCCATCATGCAGTCAGAGACACCAGAATGAAGAGTGATTCTGTCTTCTACAGGCCCTCATGCAGTCAGAGACACCAGAATGAAGAGTGATTCTGTCTTCTACAGGCCCTCATGCAGTCAGACACCAGAATGAAGAGTGATTCTGTCTTCTACAGGCCCTCATGCAGTCAGAGACACCAGAATGAAGAGTAATTCTGTCTTCTACAGGCCCTCATGCAGTCAGAGACAAAGGTATTGTCCCAAATGGCATGCTGTTCACTTTATAGTGCACCACTCTTGACCAGGTCCCTCCACTATATACACCATCTACCAGTCTAATAGTCCCAGATTGGGTAGTGTCAGATTGGGACAGACTCAGATTGGGATAGTGTCAGATTGGGATAGTGTCAGATTGGGATAGACTCAGATTGGGATAGACTCAGATTGGGAAAGTCTCAGATTAGGATAGTGTCAGATTGGGATAGTGTCAGATTGGGATAGTGTCAGATTGGGATAGTGTCAGATTGGGATAGTGTCAGATTGGGATAGACTCAGATTAGGATAGTGTCAGATTGGGATAGACTCAGATTGGGATAGACTCAGATTGGGATAGACTCAGATTGGGATAGACTCAGATTGGGATAGTCTCAGATTGGGATAGTGTCAGATTGGGAAAGTGTCAGATTAGGATAGTCTCAGATTGGGATAGTGTCAGATTAGGATAGTGCAGGATTGAGTAACCGGGTGGTAGCCGGCTAGTGATGGCTATTTAACAGTCTGATGGCCTTGAGACGGTGTTTTTCAGTCTCTCGGTTCCCCGCTTTGATGCACCTGTACTGACCTCGCCTTTCTGGATGATAGCGGGGTGAACAGGAAGTGGCTCGGGTGGTTGTTGTCCTTGATGATCTTTTTGGCCTTCCTGTGACATCGGGTGCTGTAGGTGTCCTGGAGGGCGGGTAGTTTGCCCCCGGTGATGCGTTGGGCAGACTGCACCACCCTCTGGAGAGCCCTGCGGTTGCGGGCGGTGCATTTGCCGTACCAGGCGGTGACGCAGCCCGACAGGATGCTCTCGATTGTACATCTGTAAAAGTTTGTGAGGGTCTTAGGGGTCAAGCCGGATTTCTTCAACTTCCTGAGGTTGAAGAGGAGCTGGAACCTTGGCGTCAACAGACATGGCACCTCGGTTTCTAGCTCCTAGGAAACTTTACAGAATTTAGGTTTTTGTGTTATTACATACAGCCGGAAATTTCTTCTGGATATCAGAGCGTCTGTAACTCACCGGCATTACGGTCAGGAATACGACTTTCCAGAATTGGATCTTTTCTTCGCACCCCACCAGGATAAATGAACTCATCCCAGAGGCTGCCGGCTGTACAAGACACGGTTCTGTCGTCCAGGCTCTCTCTGACTGGGTCAGAACCACTGTAGCTGTACAGGACACGGTTCTGTCGTCCAGGCTCTGTCTGACTGGGTCAGAACCACTGTAGCTCTACAGGACACGGTTCTGTCGTCCAGGCTCTCTCTGACTGGGTCAGAACCACTGTCCAGACTCTCTCTGACTGGGTCACAACCACTGTAGCTGTACAGGACACGATGCTGTCATCCAGACTCTCTCTGACTGGGTCAGAACCACTGTAGCTCTACAGGACACGGTGCTGTCGTCCAGACTCTCTCACACACACACACACACACACACACACACACACACGTACACACACACACACACACACACACACACACACGTACACACACACGTACACACACGTACACACACACACACACACACACACACACACACGCCAAGAGCAGAGTCCGTACGATGCTCTCTTTGGGGAGAGTCAGCTATGTTTGGTAACAGACAGCAGAAGTGATTAACAGGGTTGAACAATGGAAAGTGTTTCTTAACGGCCTTAACGATGCCTCCTTTACCCAGCCTGCAGAGCTCCCATTTAAATAGGCCAGCGTGTGTGTGTGTGTGTGTGTGTGTGTGTGTGTGTGTGTGTGTGTGTGTGTGTGTGTGTCTGTGTGTGTGTGTGTGTGTGTGTGTGTGTGTGTGTGTGTGTGTGTGTGTGTGTCTGTGTGTGTGTGTGTGTGTGTGTGTGTGTGTGTGTGTGTGTGTGTGTGTGTGTCTGTGTGTGTGTGTGTGTGTGTGTGTGTGTGTGTGTGTGTGTGTGTGTGTGTGTGTGTGTGTGTGACTGTTTCTCTCTTATGTTTAACAGGACTCCTTTACGTCAGAGACCATGTTGACAAGAATCATGCTTCCATGTCTCGGGGAGTATTTCCCAGCATCCTTTCTGTCTCAGCGTGCCGTGGCGGTTCCTGGGAAACGGAGGCTGCAGGTTCTCTTGTTCTCTCTGCTGTTCACTCGCTTCACCACACATCATTATGGGAAAAAACGTCCTTCTGGTGAACGATGTAGTCGCTGGCACCCTAGTCCTTATATAGTGCACTACGTTGGACCAAATGGCCCATAGGGAATAGGGGGCCATGTGGGACACAGCCTTGGTCGTGGTGAGGTGGTTTAGTGGGTCTCTGGTTTAAATAACAGATTGTCTGATTGGCCGGTTACTGGACTCCTGTATTCCGGTTGGCCGGTTACTGGACTTCTGTGTTCCGGTTGGCCGGTTACTGGACTTCTGTGTTCCGGTTGGCCGGTTACTGGACTCCTGTATTCCGGTTGGCCGGTTAGTGGACTCCTGTATTCCGGTTGGCCGGTTACTGGATGTCTGTATTCCGGTTGGCCGGTTACTGGACGTCTGTATTCCGGTTGGCCGGTAACTGGACTTCTGTATTCCGGTTGGCCAATTACTGGACTCCTGTATTCCGGTTGGCCGGTAACTGGACTCCTGTATTCCGGTTGGCCGGTTACTGGACTCCTGTATTCCGGTTGGCCGGTTACTGGACTCCTGTGTTCCGGTTGGCCGGTTACTGGACTCCTGTGTTCCGGTTGGCCAATTACTGGACTCCTGTATTCCGGTTGGCCGGTTTACTGGACTCCTGTATTCCGGTTGGCCGGTTACTGGACTCCTGTGTTCCGGTTGGCCGGTTACTGGACTCCTGTGTTCCGGTTGGCCGGTAACTGGACTTCTGTATTCCGGTTGGCCGGTTACTGGACTCCTGTATTCCGGTTGGCCGGTTACTGGACTCCTGTGTTCCGGTTGGCCGGTTACTGGACTTCTGTATTCCGGTTGGCCGGTTACTGGACTTCTGTATTCCGGTTGGCCGGTTACTGGACTCCTGTATTCCGGTTGGCCGGTTACTGGACTCCTGTATTCCGGTTGGCCGGTTACTGGACTCCTGTGTTCCGGTTGGCCGGTTACTGGACTCCTGTGTTCCGGTTGGCCGGTAACTGGACTTCTGTATTCCGGTTGGCCGGTTACTGGACTCCTGTATTCCGGTTGGCCGGTTACTGGACTCCTGTGTTCCGGTTGGCCGGTTACTGGACTTCTGTATTCCGGTTGGCCGGTTACTGGACTTCTGTATTCCGGTTGGCCGGTTACTGGACTCCTGTATTCCGGTTGGCCGGTTACTGGACTCCTGTATTCCGGTTGGCCGGTTACTGGACTCCTGTGTTCCGGTTGGCCGGTTACTGGACTTCTGTATTCCGGTTGGCCGGTTACTGGACTTCTGTATTCCGGTTGGCCGGTTACTGGACTCCTGTATTCCGGTTGGCCGGTTACTGGACTCCTGTATTCCGGTTGGCCGGTTACTGGACTCCTGTATTCCGGTTGGCCAATTACTGGACTCCTGTATTCCGGTTGGCCGGTTTACTGGACTCCTGTATTCCGGTTGGCCGGTTACTGGACTCCTGTGTTCCGGTTGGCCGGTTACTGGACTCCTGTGTTCCGGTTGGCCGGTTACTGGACTCCTGTTTTCCAAAACAGTCCGATGACCGATCTGCTCCCCAACAGTGAGAGTGTGTCTACTGAGATGTGATGGTTCTGTACTGAGACATGTGATGGTTATGGGTCTGAGACGTGATGGTTCTGTACTGAGACATGTGATGGTCTGGACTGTACTTACAACACACTTCTACAAATCTACCAAATCCATGATCAGATCTTTAATTCCCAAACAAAGCGCCGTTCATTACTGTTGTCGCAGGTCCTCACAGGTAGGAACACACACACACACACACACACACACACACACACACACACACACACACACACACACACACACACACACACACACACACACACACACCACCACTACCCCCCACCACTACCCCCCCACCACCACTACCCCCCACCACTACCCCCCCCACCACCACTACCCCCCCACCACCACTACCCCCCCCACCACCACTACCCCCCACCACCACCACTACACCCCCACCACCACTACCCCCCCCACCACCACTACCCCCCCACCACCACAACCCCCCCACCACCACTACCCCCCCACCACCACTACCCACCACCACTACCCCCCCACCACCACTAGTCCCCCCACCACCACTACCCCCACCACCACCCCCCCCTCCTCCCCTCCTCCCCCTCCCCTTTTCTGTCACTCTCCCCTCCTCCCCTCCCTCTCCCCTCCCTCTCTCCCCTCCTTCCTCCCTCCTCCCCTCCCCTTTTCTGTCACTATTCCTCCACCCCTCCCTCTCTCCCCTCCTCCCTCTCTCCCCCCTCCCCTCCTCCACCTCCCCTTTTCTGTCACTCTTCCTCCTCCCCTCCCTCTCTCCCCTCCTCCCTCTCCATTGGTTCCTTCATGACGCGAGGCTAATAATAACTCTTGAGTGACCCTCTGTCGGTCGGTGGGTCGGATAGGCAGCCCCCAGGGCTCTCTCTGTTTCTGTCTTGAGGGCTGGGGTGTGTTGTGCTAGTCACCAGGCAACAGACTAGGAACTAGGAACTAGGCAACAAACTAGGAACTAGGAACTAGGCAACAGACTAGGAACTAGGCAACAGACTAGGAACTAGGAACTAGGCAACAGACTAGGAACTAGGCAACAGACTAGGAACTAGGAACTAGGCAACAGACTAGGAACTAGGAACTAGGCAACAGACTAGGAACTAGGAACTAGGCAACAGACTAGGAACTAGGCAACAGTCTAGGAACTAGGAACTAGGCAACAGACTAGGAACTAGGAACTAGGCAACAGACTAGGAACTAGGCAACAGACTAGGAACTAGGAACTAGGCAACAGACTAGGAACTAGGCAACAGTCTAGGAACTAGGAACTAGGCAACAGACTAGGAACTAGGAACTAGGCAACAGTCTAGGAACTAGGAACTAGGCAGCAGTCTAGGAACTAGGAACTAGGAACTAGGCAGCAGTCTAGGAACTAGGCAACAGTCTAGGAACTAGGAACTAGGAAGCAGTCTAGGAACTAGGAACTAGGAACTAGGCAGCAGTCTAGGAACTAGGCAACAGTCTAGGAACTAGGAACTAGGCAGCAGTCTAGGAACTAGGAACTAGGAACTAGGCAGCAGTCTAGGAACTAGGCAGCAGTCTAGGAACTAGGAAACAGTCTAGGAACTAGGCAGCAGACTAGGAACTAGGCAGCAGACTAGGAACTAGGCAGCAGACTAGGAACTAGGCAGCAGTCTAGGCACCAGGCACCAGACTAGGAACTAGGAACTAGGCAGCAGTCTAGGAACTAGGAACTAGGCAGCAGACTAGGAACTAGGAACTAGGCAACAGACTAGGAACTAGGCACCAGGCAACAGACTAGGAACTAGGAACTAGGCAACAGACTAGGAACTAGGAACTAGGCAGCAGTCTAGGAACTAGGAACTAGGCAACAGACTAGGAACTAGGAAACAGTCTAGGACCTAGGCAGCAGACTAGGAACTAGGCAGCAGACTAGGAACTAGGAACTAGGAACCAGGCAGCAGACTAGGAACTAGGAACTAGGCACCAGGCAGTAGACTAGGAACTAGGAACTAGGCAACAGACTAGGAACTAGGAACTAGGCAACAGACTAGGAACTAGGAACTAGGCAACAGACTAGGAACTAGGAACTAGGCAACAGACTAGGAACTAGGAACTAGGCAGCAGTCTAGGAACTAGGCAACAGACTAGGAACTAGGCAACAGACTAGGAACTAGGAACTAGGCAACAGACTAGGAACTAGGAACTAGGCAGCAGACTAGGAACTAGGAACTAGGCAGCAGACTAGGAACTAGGCAGCAGTGTAGGAACCAGGCAGCTAATCATCATTCGATCAATGTGTTAAGGCTACAATACTCAGGCAATAAGAACATGTTGAACACTGAATAGTCAAGGTATGAATGTATATGAATATGAATGTCATTGATCCGTTTTCACCAATACTAATGGTGTAACTGATGAGCTTCTTCCATATTGATGATATTGATATATTGATGATTGGGATGGTCAAAGTTAGCTGATTAGGTTAAATCAACATTCATTATCTTGTCACACAGTAACCTCTTTCATCCCAAAACATCAACAGTCCTCAACACTCAAAAGTTTCTCAATATTGACTAATCACACAGATTATATTTTAGGCACCTGTAACGAGCGTTGTTATGAGTAGACCAAGGCGCAGCGTGAGCTGGGTTCATCATATTTATTTTACAGGTGAACCAGCAACAACACAACAATAAACAACACAACAACACAACAACACAACAAACTAAAAGTCTTGCAGGCTACTAACACCTATACAAAAACAAGATCCCACACAGAAGGAGAGGAGATAAAAAAACAGGCTGCCTAAGTATGATTCCCAATCAGAGACAACGATAGACAGCTACCTCTGATTGGAAACCATACTAGGCCAATCAAAGAAAATAAGAAAAAAAACATAGAAA
>NW_021822673.1:0-20000 GCF_901001165.1 Salmo trutta
AGCTCATCGTCGCTGTTGGGGAGAGACTGATGTTTCTTCATCTCATCGTCGCTGTTGGGGGAGAGACTGATGTTTCTTCAGCTCATCGTCGCTGTTGGGGAGAGACTGATGTTTCTTCAGCTCATCGTCGCTGTTGGGGAGAGACTGATGTTTCTTCAGCTCATCGTCGCTGTTGGGGAGAGACTGATGTTTCTTCAGCTCATCGTCGCTGTTGGGGAGAGACTGATGTTTCTTCAGCTCATCGTCGCTGTTGGGGAGAGACTGATGTTTCTTCAGCTCATCGTCGCTGTTGGGGAGAGACTGATGTTTCTTTTTTACTTTCTAATTTTGTTCCTTTCCTCTCGAGTTTTATTTTTCGTGAGCGAACAGCTCTGTGAGCACACGTCTCAGTGAACTAACAGCACTGTGAGCACACGTCTCAGTGAACTGACAGCTCTGTGAGCACACGTCTCAGTGAACTAACAGCTCTGTGAGCACACACCTCAGTGAACTAACAGCACTGTGAGCACACATCTCAGTGAACTAACAGCACTGTGAGCACACATCTCAGTGAACTAACAGCACTGTGAGCACACATCTCAGTGAACTAACAGCACTGTGAGTACACATCTCAGTGAACGAACAGCACTGTGAGCACACATCTCAGTGAACTAACAGCTCTGTGAGCACACATCTCAGTGAACTAACAGCACTGTGAGCACACATCTCAGTGAACTAACAGCACTGTGAGTACACATCTCAGTGAACGAACAGCACTGTGAGTACACATCTCAGTGAACTAACAGCTCTGTGAGCACACATCTCAGTGAACTAACAGCACTGTGAGCACACGTCTCAGTGAACTAACAGCTCTGTGAGCACACATCTCAGTGAACTAACAGCACTGTGAGCACACGTCTCAGTGAACTAACAGCACTGTGAGCACACATCTCAGTGAACTAACAGCTCTGTGAGCACACATCTCAGTGAACTAACAGCTCTGTGAGCACACGTCTCAGTGAACTAACAGCTCTGTGAGCACACATCTCAGTGAACTAACAGCACTGTGAGCACACGTCTCAGTGAACTAACAGCTCTGTGAGCACACGTCTCAGTGAACTAACAGCTCTGTGAGCACACGTCTCAGTGAACTAACAGCTCTGTGAGCACACACCTCAGTGAACTAACAGCACTGTGAGCACACACCTCAGTGAACTAACAGCACTGTGAGCACACACCTCAGTGAACTAACAGCACTGTGAGCACACGTCTCAGTGAACTAACAGCACTGTGAGCACACGTCTCAGTGAACTAACAGCTCTGTGAGCACACGTCTCAGTGAACTAACAGCACTGTGAGCACACATCTCAGTGAACTAACAGCACTGTGAGCACACATCTCAGTGAACTAACAGCACTGTCAGTACACATCCTCATTGAACGAACGCACTGTGAGCACACATCTCAGTGAACTAACAGCTCTGTGAGCCACATCTCAGTGAACTAACAGCACTGTGAGCACACGTCTCAGTGAACTAACAGCTCTGTGAGCACACGTCTCAGTGAACTAACAGCTCTGTGAGCACACGTCTCAGTGAACTAACAGCTCTGTGAGCACACACCTCAGTGAACTAACAGCACTGTGAGCACACACCTCAGTGAACTAACAGCACTGTGAGCACACACCTCAGTGAACTAACAGCACTGTGAGCACACGTCTCAGTGAACTAACAGCACTGTGAGCACACGTCTCAGTGAACTAACAGCTCTGTGAGCACACGTCTCAGTGAACTAACAGCACTGTGAGCACACATCTCAGTGAACTAACAGCACTGTGAGCACACATCTCAGTGAACTAACAGCACTGTCAGTACACATCTCAGTGAACGAACAGCACTGTGAGCACACATCTCAGTGAACTAACAGCTCTGTGAGCACACATCTCAGTGAACTAACAGCACTGTGAGCACACATCTCAGTGAACTAACAGCACTGTGAGTACACATCTCAGTGAACGAACAGCACTGTGAGTACACATCTCAGTGAACTAACAGCTCTGTGAGCACACATCTCAGTGAACTAACAGCACTGTGAGCACACGTCTCAGTGAACTAACAGCTCTGTGAGCACACATCTCAGTGAACTAACAGCACTGTGAGCACACGTCTCAGTGAACTAACAGCACTGTGAGCACACATCTCAGTGAACTAACAGCTCTGTGAGCACACATCTCAGTGAACTAACAGCTCTGTGAGCACACGTCTCAGTGAACTAACAGCTCTGTGAGCACACATCTCAGTGAACTAACAGCACTGTGAGCACACGTCTCAGTGAACTAACAGCACTGTGAGCACACATCTCAGTGAACTAACAGCACTGTGAGCACACATCTCAGTGAACTAACAGCACTGTGAGTACACATCTCAGTGAACGAACAGCACTGTGAGCACACATCTCAGTGAACTAACAGCTCTGTGAGCACACATCTCAGTGAACTAACAGACTGGGCACACATCTCAGTGAACTAACAGCACTGTGAGCACACATCTCAGTGAACTAACAGCACTGTGAGCACACGTCTCAGTGAACTAACAGCACTGTGAGCACACGTCTCAGTGAACTAACAGCTCTGTGAGCACACGTCTCAGTGAACTAACAGCACTGTGAGCACACATCTCAGTGAACTAACAGCACTGTGAGCACACATCTCAGTGAACTAACAGCACTGTGAGTACACATCTCAGTGAACGAACAGCACTGTGAGCACACATCTCAGTGAACTAACAGCTCTGTGAGCACACATCTCAGTGAACTAACAGCACTGTGAGCACACATCTCAGTGAACTAACAGCACTGTGAGTACACATCTCAGTGAACGAACAGCACTGTGAGTACACATCTCAGTGAACTAACAGCTCTGTGAGCACACATCTCAGTGAACTAACAGCACTGTGAGCACACGTCTCAGTGAACTAACAGCTCTGTGAGCACACATCTCAGTGAACTAACAGCACTGTGAGCACACGTCTCAGTGAACTAACAGCACTGTGAGCACACATCTCAGTGAACTAACAGCTCTGTGAGCACACATCTCAGTGAACTAACAGCTCTGTGAGCACACGTCTCAGTGAACTAACAGCTCTGTGAGCACACATCTCAGTGAACTAACAGCACTGTGAGCACACGTCTCAGTGAACTAACAGCACTGTGAGCACACATCTCAGTGAACTAACAGCACTGTGAGCACACATCTCAGTGAACTAACAGCACTGTGAGTACACATCTCAGTGAACGAACAGCACTGTGAGCACACATCTCAGTGAACTAACAGCTCTGTGAGCACACATCTCAGTGAACTAACAGCACTGTGGGCACACATCTCAGTGAACTAACAGCACTGTGAGCACACATCTCAGTGAACTAACAGCACTGTGAGTACACATCTCAGTGAACGAACAGCACTGTGAGTACACATCTCAGTGAACTAACAGCTCTGTGAGCACACATCTCAGTGAACTAACAGCACTGTGAGCACACGTCTCAGTGAACTAACAGCTCTGTGAGCACACGTCTCAGTGAACTAACAGCTCTGTGAGCACACGTCTCAGTGAACTAACAGCACTGTGAGCACACGTCTCAGTGAACGAACAGCACTGTGAGCACACGTCTCAGTGAACTAACAGCACTGTGAGCACACGTCTCAGTGAACTAACAGCTCTGTGAGCACACGTCTCAGTGAACTAACAGCTCTGTGAGCACACATCTCAGTGAACGAACAGCTCTGTGAGCACACATCTCAGTGAACTAACAGCTCTGTGAGCACACATCTCAGTGAACTAACAGCTCTGTGAGCACACATCTCAGTGAACTAACAGCTCTGTGAGCACACATCTCAGTGAACTAACAGCTCTGTGAGCACACATCTCAGTGAACGAGCAGCACTGTGAGCACACATCTCAGTGAACTAACAGCTCTGTGAGCACACATCTCAGTGAACTAACAGCTCTGTGAGCACACATCTCAGTGAACTAACAGCTCTGTGAGCACACATCTCAGTGAACGAACCCTTCTGTTTTAAGGACTATAATACTGTTGTAAACAGTGTGTTTACGCTGGGTGTCTGTGGTTCATTGGCGTTGGTCTACATTGTTCAACAGTCTTTCTGATGTCATGAGGAACCCGTGTCTCAAGTATAGTGGTGATGGGAACAGAGGGGTCAGTATAGTGGTGATGGGGAACAGAGGGGTCAGTATAGTGGTGATAGGAACAGAGGGGTCAGTATAGTGGTGATTGGAACAGAGGGGTCAGTATAGTGGTGAGGGGAACAGAGGGGTCAGTATAGTGGTGATGGGGTCAGTATAGTGGTGATGGGGTCAGTATAGTGGTGATGGGAACAGAGGGGTCAGTATAGTGGTGATGGGAACAGAGGGTCAGTATAGTGGTGATGGGAACAGAGGGGTCAGTATAGTGGTGATGGGAACAGAGGGGTCAGTATAGTGGTGATGGGGGTCAGTATAGTGGTGATGGGAACAGAGGGGTCAGTATAGTGGTGATAGGAACAGAGGGGTCAGTATAGTGGTGATGGGAACCGAGGGGTCAGTATAGTGGTTGAGGGGAACAGAGGGGTCAGTATAGTGGTGATGGGGGTCAGTATAGTGGTGAGGGGAACAGAGGGGTCAGTATAGTGGTGAGGGGAACAGAGGGGTCAGTATAGTGGTGCTGGGAACAGAGGGGTCAGTATATGGTGATGGGAACAGAGGGGTCAGTATAGTGGTGATGGGGTCAGTATAGTGGTGAGGGGAACAGAGGGTTCAGTATAGTGGTGATGGGGAACAGAGGGGTCAGTATAGTGGTGAGGGGAACAGAGGGGTCAGTATAGTGGTGATGGGAACAGAGGGGTCAGTATAGTGGTGAGGGGAACAGAGGGGTCAGTATAGTGGTGATGGGGAACAGAGGGGTCAGTATAGTGGTGATGGAACAGAGGGGTCAGTATAGTGGTGATGGGGTCAGTATAGTGGTGATGGGTCAGAGGGGTCAGTATAGTGGTGATGGGAACAGATGGGTCAGTATAGTGGTGATGGGAACAGAGGGGGTCAGTATAGTGGTGATGGGAACAGAGGGGTCAGTATAGTGGTGAGGGGAACAGAGGGGTCAGGTATAGTGGTGATGGGAACAGAGGGGTCAGTATAGTGGTGATGGGAACAGAGGGGTCAGTATAGTGGTGATGGGAACAGAAGGGTCATTATAGTGGTGATGGGGTCAGTATAGTGGTGAGGGGAACAGAGGGGTCAGTATAGTGGTGATGGGGAACAGAGGGGTCAGTATAGTGGTGATGGGGTCAGTATAGTGGTGGTGGGAACAGAGGGGTCAGTATAGTGGTGATGGGAACAGAGGGGTCAGTATAGTGGTGATGGGAACAGAGGGGGTCCAGTATAGTGGTGATGGGAACAGAGGGGTCAGTATAGTGTGATGGGGAACAGAGGGGTCAGTATAGTGGTGAGGGGAACAGAGGGGTCAGTATAGTGGTGATGGGAACAGAGGGGTCAGTATAGTGGTGATGGGGTCAGTATAGTGGTGAGGGGAACAGAGGGGTCAGTATAGTGGTGATGGGAACAGAGGGGTCAGTATAGTGGTGATGGGAACAGAGGGGTCAGTATAGTGGTGATGGGAACAGAGGGGTCAGTATAGTGGTGATGGGAACAGAGGGGTCAGTATAGTGGTGATGGGGAACAGAGGGGTCAGTATAGTGGTGATGGGAACAGAAGGGTCAGTATAGTGGTGATGGGAACAGAGGGGTCAGTATAGTGGTGATGGGGAACAGAGGGGTCAGTATAGTGGTGATGGGGAACAGAGGGGTCAGTATAGTGGTGATGGGAACAGAGGGGTCAGTATAGTGGTGATGGGGAACAGAGGGGTCAGTATAGTGGTGAGGGGAACAGAGGGGTCAGTATAGTGGTGATGGGAACAGAGGGGTCAGTATAGTGGTGATGGGGTCAGTATAGTGGTGATGGGAACAGAGGGGTCAGTATAGTGGTGATGGGGTCAGTATAGTGGTGAGGGGAACAGAGGGGTCAGTATAGTGGTGATGGGAACAGAGGGGTCAGTATAGTGGTGATGGGGTCAGTATAGTGGTGATGGGGTCAGTATAGTGGTGATGGGAACAGAGGGGTCAGTATAGTGGTGATGGGAACAGAGGGGTCAGTATAGTGGTGAGGGGAACAGAGGGGTCAGTATAGTGGTGATGGGAACAGAGGGGGTCAGTATAGTGGTGATGGGGTCAGTATAGTGGTGAGGGGAACAGAGGGGTCAGTATAGTGGTGATGGGGAACAGAGGGGTCAGTATAGTGGTGAGCGGAACAGAGGGGTCAGTATAGTGATGATGGGGTCAGTATAGTGGTGAGGGGAACAGAGGGGTCAGTATAGTGGTGAGGGGAACAGAGGGGTCAGTATAGTGGTGATGGGAACAGAGGGGTCAGTATAGTGGTGATGGGGAACAGAGGGGTCAGTATAGTGGTGAGGGGAACAGAGGGGTCAGTATAGTGGTGATGGGGTCAGTATAGTGGTGATGGGGTCAGTATAGTGGTGATGGGGAACAGAGGGGTCAGTATAGTGGTGAGGGGAACAGAGGGGTCAGTATAGTGGTGGTGGGAACAGAGGGGTCAGTATAGTGGTGATGGGAACAGAGGGGTCAGTATAGTGGTGAGGGGAACAGAGGGGTCAGTATAGTGGTGATGGGGTCAGTATAGTGGTGATGGGAACAGAGGGGTCAGTATAGTGGTGATGGGGTCAGTATAGTGGTGAGGGGAACAGAGGGGTCAGTATAGTGGTGAGGGGAACAGAGGGGTCAGTATAGTGGTGATGGGAACAGAGGGGTCAGTATAGTGGTGAGGGGAACAGAGGGGTCAGTATAGTGGTGATGGGGTCAGTATAGTGGTGATGGGAACAGAGGGTCAGTATAGTGGTGATGGGGAACAGAGGGGTCAGTATAGTGGTGATGGGAACAGAGGGGTCAGTATAGTGGTGATGGGGTCAGTATAGTGGTGAGGGGAACAGAGGGGTCAGTATAGTGGTGAGGGGAACAGAGGGGTCAGTATAGTGGTGATGGGAACAGAGGGGTCAGTATAGTGGTGATGGGGTCAGTATAGTGGTGATGGGAACAGAGGGGTCAGTATAGTGGTGATGGGGTCAGTATAGTGGTGATGGGAACAGAGGGGTCAGTATAGTGGTGATGGGGAACAGAGGGGTCAGTATAGTGGTGATGGGAACAGAGGGGTCAGTATAGTGGTGATGGGAACAGAGGGGTCAGTATAGTGGTGATGGGGTCAGTATAGTGGTGATGGGAACAGAGGGGTCAGTATAGTGGTGATGGGGTCAGTATAGTGGTGATGGGGTCAGTATAGTGGTGATGGGGTCAGTATAGTGGTGATGGGGTCAGTATAGTGGTGATGGGGTCAGTATAGGGTGATGGGAACAGAGGGGTCAGTATAGTGGTGATGGGGTCAGTATAGTGGTGATGGGGTCAGTATAGTGGTGATGGGAACAGAGGGGTCAGTATAGTGGTGATGGGGAACAGAGGGGTCAGTATAGTGGTGATGGGGTCAGTATAGTGGTGATGGGAACAGAGGGGTCAGTATAGTGGTGAGGGGAACAGAGGGGTCAGTATAGTGGTGATGGGGTCAGTATAGTGGTGATGGGAACAGAGGGGTCAGTATAGTGGTGAGGGGAACAGAGGGGTCAGTATAGTGGTGATGGGAACAGAGGGGTCAGTATAGTGGTGATGGGAACAGAGGGGTCAGTATAGTGGTGATGGGAACAGAGGGGTCAGTATAGTGGTGATGGGAACAGAGGGGTCAGTATAGTGGTGATGGGAACAGTATAGTGGTTGATGGGAACAGAGGGGTCAGTATAGTGGTGATGGGAACAGAGGGGTCAGTATAGTGGTGAGGGGAACAGAGGGGTCAGTATAGTGGTGAGGGGAACAGAGGGGTCAGTATAGTGGTGATGGGAACAGAGGGGTCAGTATAGTGGTGATGGGAACAGAGGGGTCAGTATAGTGGTGATGGGGAACAGAGGGGTCAGTATAGTGGTGATGGGAACAGAGGGGTCAGTATAGTGGTGATGGGAACAGAGGGGTCAGTATAGTGGTGAGGGGAACAGAGGGGTCAGTATAGTGGTGATGGGGAACAGAGGGGTCAGTATAGTGGTGAGGGGAACAGAGGGGTCAGTATAGTGGTGATGGGGTCAGTATAGTGGTGAGGGGAACAGAGGGGTCAGTATAGTGGTGATGGGAACAGAGGGGTCAGTATAGTGGTGAGGGGAACAGAGGGGTCAGTATAGTGGTGATGGGGTCAGTAAAGTGGTGATGGGGTCAGTATAGTGGTGATGGGGTCAGTATAGTGGTGATGGGGAACAGAGGTTTCAGTATAGTGGTGATGGGAACAGAGTAAAGATAGACAGACTACAGCTCTCTGTAATGATGCAGACAGACTACAGCTCTCTGTAATGATGTAGACAGACTACAGCTCTCTGTAATGATATAGACAGACTACAGCTCTCTGTAATGATGTAGACAGACTACAGCTCTCTGTAATGATGTAGACAGACTACAGCTCTCTGTAATGATATAGATAGACAGACTACAGCTCTCTGTAATGATATAGATAGACAGACTACAGCTCTCTGTAATGATGTAGACAGACTACAGCTCTCTGTAATGATGTAGACAGACTACAGCTCTCTGTAATGATATAGACAGACTACAGCTCTCTGTAATGATATAGACAGACTACAGCTCTCTGTAATGATATAGACAGACTACAGCTCTCTGTAATGATATAGACAGACTACAGCTCTCTGTAATGATATAGATAGACAGACTACAGCTCTCTGTAATGATATAGACAGACTACAGCTCTCTGTAATGATATAGACAGACTACAGCTCTCTGTAATGATATAGACAGACTACAGCTCTCTGTAATGATATAGATAGACAGACTACAGCTCTCTGTAATGATGTAGACAGACTACAGCTCTCTGTAATGATATAGACAGACTACAGCTCTCTGTAATGATATAGACAGACTACAGCTCTCTGTAATGATGTAGACAGACTACAGCTCTCTGTAATGATGTAGACAGACTACAGCTCTCTGTAATGATATAGACAGACTACAGCTCTCTGTAATGATGTAGACAGACTACAGCTCTCTGTAATGATGTAGACAGACTACAGCTCTCTGTAATGATATAGACAGACAGACTACAGCTCTCTGTAATGATATAGACAGACTACATCTCTCTGTAATGATGTAGACAGACTACAGCTCTCTGTAATGATGTAGACAGACTACAGCTCTCTGTAATGATATAGACAGACAGACTACAGCTCTCTGTAATGATATAGACAGACTACAGCTCTCTGTAATGATGTAGACAGACTACAGCTCTCTGTAATGATGTAGACAGACTACAGCTCTCTGTAATGATGTAGACAGACAGACTACAGCTCTCTGTAATGATGTAGACAGACTACAGCTCTCTGTAATGATATAGATAGACAGACTACAGCTCTCTGTAATGATGTAGACAGACTACAGCTCTCTGTAATGATGTAGACAGACTACAGCTCTCTGTAATGATGTAGACAGACTACAGCTCTCTGTAATGATGTAGACAGACTACAGCTCTCTGTAATGATATAGACAGACTACAGCTCTCTGTAATGATATAGACAGACTACAGCTCTCTGTAATGATGTAGACAGACTACAGCTCTCTGTAATGATATAGATAGACAGACTACAGCTCTCTGTAATGATATAGACAGACTACAGCTCTCTGTAATGATGTAGACAGACTACAGCTCTCTGTAATGATGTAGACAGACAGACTACAGCTCTCTGTAATGATGTAGACAGACTACAGCTCTCTGTAATGATATAGATAGACAGACTACAGCTCTCTGTAATGATGTAGACAGACTACAGCTCTCTGTAATGATGTAGACAGACTACAGCTCTCTGTAATGATGTAGACAGACTACAGCTCTCTGTAATGATGTAGACAGACTACAGCTCTCTGTAATGATGTAGACAGACTACAGCTCTCTGTAATGATGTAGACAGACTACAGCTCTCTGTAATGATATAGACAGACTACAGCTCTCTGTAATGATATAGACAGACAGACTACAGCTCTCTGTAATGATATAGATAGACAGACTACAGCTCTCTGTAATGATGTAGACAGACTACAGCTCTCTGTAATGATATAGATAGACAGACTACAGCTCTCTGTAATGATGTAGACAGACTACAGCTCTCTGTAATGATATAGATAGACAGACTACAGCTCTCTGTAATGATATAGACAGACTACAGCTCTCTGTAATGATATAGACAGACAGACTACAGCTCTCAGGCTGTCATCTAACTTCACAGCCAACCCCCCTAGCCAATCACAGCCCACTATAAACCCACCTAGCGAATCACAGCCCCCTTTAAACCCACCTAGCTAATTACAGCCCACTTTAAACACACCTAGCTAATTACAGCCCACTTTAAACCCACCTAGCTAATTACAGCCCACTTTAAACCCACTAGCTAATCACAGCCCCCTTTAAACCCACCTAGCTAATCACAGCCCCCTTTAAACCCACCTAGCTAATTACAGCCCACTTTAAACCCACCCACTAATTACAGCCCCCTTTAAACCCACCTAGCTAATCACAGCCCCCTTTAAACCCATCTAGCTAATTACAGCCCCCTTTAAACCCATCTAGCTAATTACAGCCCCCTTTAAACCCACCTAGCTAATTACAGCCCCCTTTAAACCCATCTAGCTAATCACAGCCCCCTTTAAACCCACCTAGCTAATTACAGCCCACTTTAAACCCACTAGCTAATCACAGCCCCCTTTAAATCCACCTAGCTAATTACAGCCCACTTTAAACCCATCTAGCTAATCACAGCCCCCTTTAAACCCACCTAGCTAATTACAGCCCCCTTTAAACCCACCTAGCTAATCACAGCCCCCTTTAAACCCACCTAGCTAATTACAGCCCCCTTTAAACCCATCTAGCATGACGAACTCCCAAATAGGCATTTTTACAAGGAGAGGAGAAAGACAACAGACTTTGTTGCAGATCAATCATATTTTTTTATTTGATTTATTTATTTAACCAGGTAAGTCAGCCAAGAACAAATTATTATTTACAATGATCGCATACCCCAGCCAAACTCTAACCCGGATGACGCTGGGCCAATTGTGCGCCGCCCTATGGGTCTCCCAATCACGGCCGGTTGTTACACAGCCTGGAATCGAACCAGGGTCTGTAGTGACGCCTCCAGCACTGAGATGCAGTTCCTTAGACCGCTGCGCCACTCGGGAACCCATATATCATAGAGCTAGCTGCATAACAATCACATATCATAGAGCTAGCTGCATAACAATCATATATCATAGAGCTAGCTGCATAACAATCACATATCATAGAGCTAGCTGCATAACAATCACATATCATAGAGCTAGCTGCATAACAATCATATACCATAGAGCTAGCTGCATAACAATCACATATCATAGAGCTAGCTGCATAACAATCATATACCATAGAGCTAGCTGCATAACAATCACATATCATACATTTACATTTACATTTAAGTCATTTAGCAGACGCTCTTATCCAGAGCGACTTACAAATTGGTGCATTCACCTTATGATATCCAGTGGAACAACCACTTTACAATAGTGCATCTAAATCTTTTAGGGGGGGGGGGGGGGTTAGAAGGATTACTTTATCCTATCCTATTCCTTAAAGAGGTGGGGTTTCAGGTGTCTTCGGAAGGTGGTGATTGACTCCGCTGTCCTGGCGTCGTGAGGGAGCTTGTTCCACCATTGGGGTGCCAGAGCAGTGAACAGTTTTGACTGGGCTGAGCGGGAACTGTGCTTCCTCAGAGGTAGGGAGGCGAGCAGGCCAGAGGTGGATGAACGCAGTGCCCTTGTTTGGGTGTAGGGCCTGATCAGAGCCTGAAGGTACGGAGGTGCCGTTCCCCTCACAGCTCCGTAGGCAAGCACCATGGACTTGTAGCGGATGCGAGCTATCATGGAGCATATCATGGAGCTAGCTGCATAACAATCATATATCATAGAGCTAGCTGCATAACAATCACATATCATAGAGCTAACAACAGATCAATCATATATCATAGAGCTAGCTGCATAACAATCACATACCATAGAGCTAGCTGCATAACAATCACATATCATAGAGCTAGCTGCATAACAATCATATACCATAGAGCTAGCTGCATAACAATCACATATCATAGAGCTAGCAACAGATCAATCATATATCATAGAGCTAGCTGCATAACAATCATATATCACAGAGCTAGCTGCAGATCAATCATATATCATAGAGCTTGCTGCAGATCAATCATATATCATAGAGCTAGCTGCATAACAATCACATATCATAGAGCTAGCTGCATAACAATCACATATCATAGAGCTAGCTGCATAACAATCACATATCATAGAGCTAGCTGCATAACAATCATATACCATAGAGCTAGCTGCATAACAATCACATATCATGGAGCTAGCAACAGATCAATCATATATCATAGAGCTAGCTGCATAACAATCATATATCATAGAGCTAGCTGCAGGTCAATCATATACCATAGAGCTAGCAACAGATCAATCATATATCATAGAGCTAGCTGCATAACAATCATATACCATAGAGCTAGCAACAACATGGTCTGTTGGTTTGGGTAATGGACAGAGAGGGAGATGTTCTGTTATGGTGGCTGCCTGGCTGATCTGCATCTAAAGTTTGTGTGTGTGTGTGTCTGTGTGTGTCTGCGTGTCTGCGTGTCTGTGTGTCTGCGTGTGTGTGTGTCTGTGTGTGTCTGCGTGTGTGTGCGTGTGTGTGCGTGTGTGTGCGTGTGTGTGAGTGTGTGTGTGTGTGTGTGTGTGTGTGTGTGTGTGTGTGTGTGTGTGTGTGTGTGTGTATGTGTGTCTGAACATCTAAAGCTGTGCCCTTGAGTTAGAGCCACATGACCTTAACAGCCCCAGTAAACACCACGGTCTTATAAATGGAATATAAAGTATGAAAAAGTTTCCTTGGGTAGAAAACAGACCTCCTCTACTTTATAAAGTATAAAATATCATATAAATGGTTCTGTAAAGTATAAAATAGCCTTATAAATGGTTCTGTAAAGTATAAAATAGCCTTATAAATGGATCTGTAAAGTATAAAATAGCCATATAAATGGATCTGTAAAGTATAAATAGACTTATAAATGGATCTGTAAAGTATAAATAGCCATATAAATGGATCTGTAAAGTATAAATAGCCATATAAATGGATCTGTAAAGTATAAAATAGCCTTATAAATGGATCTGTAAAGTATAAAATAGCCTTATTATCACGACTCAGGGTATGACCCAGTGTCACGCCCTGACCTTTAGAGATCCTTTTTATTCTCTATTTGGTTAGGTCAGGGTGTGACTAGGGTGGGCAATCTATGTTTTCTATTTCTTTGTTGGCCGGGTATGGTTTCCAATCAGAGGCAGCTGTCTATCGTTGTCTCTGATTGGGGATCATACTTAGGCAGCCTTTTTTTCCCCCCACCTTTAGCTTGTGGGATCTTGTTTTTGGTACTGTGCTGTGTAGCCCGACTGAACGTTACGTTTCGTTTTGTATTTGTTTTGTTTCGGTGTTCATTGAATAAAGAAAGATGTACGCCTACCACGCTGCACCTTGGTCCGATCCTTCCAACAACGATCGTAACACCCAGACGCAGAAACGGGAGGCGGATAGTACAGTTCTCAGATTATTTATTAGAAACACGGGGCAGGCAAAGGGCAGGTCGACGGCAGGCAGAGGTTCGTGATAAGGTCAGAGTCAGGCAGGCTCGGGGTCAGGGCAGGCAGAGGATCGTAATCAGGTCAACGTCAAGCAGGTACAGGACGGCAGGCAGGCTCGGGGTCAGGGCAGGCAGAGGATCGTAATCAGGTCAACGTCAAGCAGGTACAGGACGGCAGGCAGGCTCGGGGTCAGGGCAGGCAGAATGGTCAGAATTGGGAAAACTAGGAAATAGAACTAGAGAAGGCAGGAAGGTGGGAGAGAACGCTGGTAAGACCTGACAAGACAAGATGAACTGGCAACAGACAAACGGAGAAAACCAGTATAAATACACAGGGGATAATGGGGAAGATGGGTGACACCTGGAGGGGGGTGGAGACAAGCACAAAGACAGGTGAAACAGATCAGGGTGTGACACTTATAAATGGTGATGTAAAGACTCTTCCCCCATCTCCACATCAATCACATGTAAGCTTCTTCCCCATCCCCCATCATTCCCTGTCTCCAACATTCCTCTCTGTTTCTCCCACTTATCCATCTCCCCTCTGATTCCAGTACTGTCTCAATAGTGTATATTGTTTACCAATATACTTCTATAAAATGATATATTTCCATCATCTGGTCCCTGATCCTGCCGACTACGCCAAATGTGGCAATATTATGGATTGCCGCTGATCTTGGGTCAGTCTTTCCCCCACTGATGGTAAAGAGCCTTTCCCCTGTGGCTCAGTTGGTAGAGCATGGTGTTTGCAATGTCAGCATGGTGTGTGCAACGCCAGGGTTGTGGGTTCGATTCCCACGGGGGGGCCAGTACAAAAAAAAATAAAAAATACATGCATGAAATGAAATGAAATGTATGCATACACTACTGTAAGTCGCTCTGGGTAAGAGCGTCTGCTAAATGACTAAAATGTAAATGTAAAAATGTAAAGGTTAGGATTGGGGTAGGGGAAGCTGATCATAGAATCATAGTAACCAAGGGACATTTCTCTCCAGAGCTCTATATGACAGTTTATAGACAGAAAGGAAGACACTGAACGCACACATTGTTAACACAATAAAACTGTATTACATTTGTGCTTAAAATTATTACAATACATTATTTACAAGCGTTGTTGTTGTCCTTCCTGAAAATAGACATCTCATGCTGGATGACACAAGATACCCTTATACAATAGCAAGCAGGAAGGAATCTTTCTGTTTCTGTACAACGACGATTTACAAATCAATCAATCCATTTTTTGTGTGTTTCTTACTCCCTTTGAGTTTTTGTGTGTTCATTTGTTAACTGTTGCCTTGTAAATGATGCTTCAGCATGGTTGCCCTTAATTGATAGTTGATCACTTAAATTCAGCTGCTAGGTCAAAGTGGTACTTTCCTTCCAAGAAGGAAGGTTCACGGTCCCTCATAGCCAGCGCTGCATCCTAAATGCCACCCTATTCCCTATGTAGTACACTACTTTAGACCAGAGCCCTATTCCCTATGTAGTACACTACTTTAGACCAGAGCCCTATTCCCTATATAGTGCACTACTTTAGACCAGAGCCCTATTCCCTATATAGTGCACTACTTTAGACCAGAGCCCTATTCCCTATATAGTGCACTACTTTAGACCAGGGCTCCATATATTCCCTATATAGTGTGCGTGACTTTTGGCCAGGGCTCCATATATGAAATAGGGTGTCATTGAGGAAACACTTCGGAGTAACAATTAACCTAACGCTCACAGACCATGTGACCGGCAAAGTCTTCATTGAAGGCAACTTGCATCTGCGCTAGCTGACAGTACAGCCTCACGTACCAGAAGAGAAAGCGCCAGGCTGCTCCCATCTAGTCACAACTGACTGAGAGTTAAAACAGTGATTAAACTAGTGATCGAAAGAATTCAAGTATCAGCATGTTGATGGATGATATTTCCGCATTAATGAATTGGGACAACAGGTGATCAATAGTCAAAGCACTGAAAGCTTATCAAATAAATGAAATAAACACAGTCTACAAAAAGTAACCCCCCCCCCCCCCCCCCGATACCCCTAGAACCCCCCCCCCCCCCCCCCCCCGATACCCCTAGAACCCCCCCACCCCCTCCCCCACCCAGACCAAGTGTGAGAGCACAAACCAAAGGCAGGCAAGGCCTTAACAAACGTGAGAACTCCCGCAAAAAAATATCCAAGCCCCCCCCCCCCTGCACTAATTACAAGCTACTCCATAGGACCACAGTCCGGAATTGTCAGTCTTCCAAGGAGAGTCCAAATGAGAGCCTATAAAACAACATGGAGAGCTTTCCCGAGCTGAAGTGATCCGATGGTTGGATCGTGGTTGAATTGAAGTTGTTGCGGTTCGATTTAAAAAGAAAGACACCTATTCAACCTGAGATCTGATGGCGACGTGCTGTATCTCTGTAGTTCTCTCTTCCCTGCCTTTCCCGGATCGGGTCAGATAGTCACTTGGGCCCTAGTGGAGACTGAGTCATATGGGTTTCAGACACTGGGATCTTGATTGTTTAGGTTCTCCCATGGTCCCCCAGAGAGGAATAGGAGGGAGGGATGGATATTGGGGAGGGGGGGGGTGTAAGTATTTATGTCTCTTTTTTAGGTGGGGGGGGGGTCGAAGGTGGATTGGGGTGTCATTGTAAAGCCAGTGTTTGGCTGCTGGGAAGAGGCAGCATCCTTCAGAACACAAACAAAGTCAACTTTTGTACATGTAGTCCATTGTGACCTTGTAGGGGACTCCCTCGCCTCCTCCTCTGACAACCCTTAGTCTCTATGGCTATTCTGTACAGCAGAGAAAGGGTCCCTTCCAGGTTGAAAGTTGGTTGTTAGTTGGTTATATACACGTAAGGGATCTGACTTTGGAGAGGAAGAGAGAGAGAGAGAGTAGTAGTAGTGCTTTTGGTGTCTGATTGGATGGCTCTCCTCCTCCTTCCTTCAGTCTGATTGGATGGCTCTCCTCCTCCTTCCTTCAGTCTGATTGGATGTCTCTCCTCCTCCTTCATTCAGTCTGATTGGATGGATCTCCTCCTCCTTCCTTCAGTCTTATTGGATGGATCTCCTCCTCCTTCCTTCAGTCTGATTGGATGTCTCTCCTCCTCCTTCATTCAGTCTTATTGGATGGATCTCCTCCTCCTTCCTTCAGTCTCTCTCTGCTCTCCTCAATCACATCATCCCCCCCTCTCTCTCCCACCCGCTCTTCATCTGGAGTCAGCGAACCTGCGGGGCGTACCCCTCCTTCATCAGCCCCTCCTCGTAGTCCGTCTGACATAGGATCATATTGTTCTTCAGGAAGAACTTATCTCCCACACAAAACCTAGAGAGGGAGGGAGAGAAAAGAGAGAGTTTATTGAGTTGAATTTTTGAATTGTTTACTTGTATTGTTTTTACAGGGACAGCGGCACGTTAATCAACGTTTCAGTAAAAGTGACGGTTTTAGCCAGCCGGCTAATTTTCAACCGCAGTCCCTGGGCAGGTTATTAAAAACATTTACAATAACAATACAGATGATCATTGAGCAGTGAGCACACGCAGAGCAACATAGGACAAGCAAGACAGAGCATACAGACAGAGCAACATAGCACAAAAAGCAACAACACAAAATCTATAAAAGCAACAAAGTGTTTCCACACCTCACAAGTTACAGACAACAGACAACATGGAATGCGGCAATACACAGCTAGGGATTATGTTCACAAATCTGATTAGCCTTTAGCTTCATGTTTTTTTGTGAAGGTGTGATAGGTGGTGCAGTTATGTGTGTCTGATGGGAGAGTATTCCAGACATGGGAAGCTCTCACAGAGAAAGCAGATTGACTAAAGGTGCTTTTCCTTAAGGGAACTATACAGTCACCTCTCATGGCAGACCTTGTGGATCTGCTGCCATATGTTTGGGTTTTCTGTTTAACTAAAATACTGAGTGGAGGGGGAGCCAGGCCGTTTAGGATCTGGAATACAAGACATGCGTCGGTGTATTGCACCAGATTTTCCCAACTCAGGAGCTCATGCTTTCTGAGGATGTAACAGTGATGATGGGTATTGGGCTTCCTATCGAGCACTTTGAGAGCCTGTTTGTAGACAGACTGAATAGGTTTTAATGTTGTATGGCAAGCTTGGGTCCAACTAGTCAAGCAGTATGTTAAGTGGGAGAGTATCATAGATTTGATGTACAGTTTTGCTACCTCTGTGGTCAAACAATTTTCTATAAATCGGTTATTAGCTAGGTTGAATTTGGTTATTTGAATTACCTTTTTCACCTGCTTTTTAAAAGAGAGTTTAGAATCAAGTGTGATGCCAAGGTACTTAAAATCAGATACCATCTGGAGCTTCTCCCCTGATACACAGACATCTGTCTCAGTAGCATCAGATACCATCTGGAGCTTCTCCCCTGATACACAGACATCTGGTTCAGTGGCATCAGATACCATCTGGAGCTTCTCCCCTGATACACAGACATCTGGTTCAGTAGCATCAGATACCATCTGGAGCTTCTCCCCCTGATACACAGACATCTGGTTCAGTAGCATCAGATACCATCTGGAGCTTCTCCCCCTGATACACAGACATCTGTCTCAGTGGCATCAGATACCATCTGGAGCTTCTCCCCTGACACACAGACATCTGGTTCAGTAGCATCAGATACCATCTGGAGCTTCTCCCCTGATACACAGACATCTGGTTCAGTAGCATCAGATACCATCTGGAGCTTCTCCCCTGATACACAGAAATCTGTCTCAGTAGCATCAGATACCACCTGGAGCTTCTCCCCTGATACACAGACATCTGTCTCAGTGGCATCAGATACCATCTGGAGCTTCTCCCCTGATACACAGACATCTGTCTCAGTAGCATCAGATACCATCTGGAGCTTCTCCCCCTGATACACAGACATCTGTCTCAGTGGCATCAGATACCATCTGGAGCTTCTCCCCTGATACACAGACATCTGGTTCAGTAGCATCAGATACCATCTGGAGCTTCTCCCCTGACACACAGACATCTGTCTCAGTAGCATCAGATACCATCTGCAGCTTCTCCCCTGATACACAGACATCTGGTTCAGTAGCATCAGATACCATCTGGAGCTTCTCCCCTGATACACAGACATCTGTCTCAGTAGCATCAGATACCATCTGGAGCTTCTCCCCTGATACACAGACATCTGGTTCAGTAGCATCAGATACCATCTGGAGCTTCTCCCCTGATACACAGACATCTGTCTCAGTAGCATCAGATACCATCTGGAGCTTCTCCCCTGATACACAGACATCTGTCTCAGTACCATCAGATACCATCTGGAGCTTCTCCCCTGATACACAGACATCTGGTTCAGTAGCATCAGATACCATCTGGAGCTTCTCCCCTGATACACAGACATCTGTCTCAGTAGCATCAGATACCATCTGGAGCTTCTCCCCTGATACACAGACATCTGGTTCAGTAGCATCAGATACCATCTGGAGCTTCTCCCCTGACACACAGACATCTGGTTCAGTAGCATCAGATACCATCTGCAGCTTCTCCCCTGATACACAGACATCTGTCTCAGTGGCATCTGTTGCCCTCTTTGTGAAGAACATGCAGACTGTTTTTTTTTTCACATTGAGATGCAAACACGAGAGATAAAGAGAGAGAGACCGAGGGAGCGACGGAGCGAGGGAGAGAAAGTGAGACAGGTTTACATAAGTTTACATAAGCATCATATTTTGCAGCTCTGAGCTGTAGACCAACCCCCAGCCCCTAGACGGCCCTATCACTACTGTAGCTTTATAAAAGGACCAATCCCCAGCCCCTATCACTACCGTAGCTTTATAAAAGGACCAATCCCCAGCCCCTAGACGGCCCTATCACTACTGTAGCTTTATAAAAGGACCAATCCCCAGCCCCTATCACTACTGTAGCTTTAGAAAAGGACCAATCCCCAGCCCCTTGACGGCCCTATCACTACTGTAGCTTTATAAAAGGACCAATCCCCAGCCCCTATACGGCCGCATCACTAATGTAGCTTTATAAAAGGACCAATCCCCAGCCCCTAGACGGCCCTATCACTACTGTAGCTTTATAAAAGGACCAATCCCCAGCCCCTATCACTACTGTAGCTTTATAAAAGGACCAATCCAAGGCCCCTAGATGGCCCTATCACTACTGTAGCTTTA
>NW_021822673.1:25000-26835 GCF_901001165.1 Salmo trutta
CAGACACCACAGTGATTCCCCTCTCCCCACCACCACAGTGATTCCCCTCTCCCCAGACACCACAGTGGTTCCCCTCTCCCCAGACACCACAGTGATTCCCCTCTCCCCAGACACCACAGTGATTCCCCTCTCCCCAGCCACCACAGTGGTTCCCCTCTCCCCAGACACCACAGTGATTCCCCTCTCCCCAGACACCACAGTGATTCCCCTCTCCCCACCACCACAGTGATTCCCCTCTCCCCAGACACCACAGTGATTCCCCTCTCCCCAGACACCACAGTGATTCCCCTCTCCCCAGACACCACAGTGATTCCCCTCTCCCCAGACACCACAGTGATTCCTCTCTCCCCAGACACCATCCGTAATTCTTTAAGTGGGACTGTGAGATGCTGCTGTGGTCTCTGGGCTGGGGGTCGGGGGTCGGGGTTATCCAAGGGAGCGAAGGGAAGGAGGGATGGACAGAGGAAGGCAGGGAGGAAGAGAGGGATAGAGGTTAGCTCTAGGGGGTAGAAAAGATGATTCTCAGCCTCCCTCCATCCAGCAGGCCGTTAGCCACAGATCAGCCCTGGGGGACAGACAGACAGCTAATCGATGGGCCTGTCGTCCCTCTCCTCTCCAGCCAGCCAGCCAGACCAGACCATCCCTGGACCAATTTACCCCTGATGAGGCTAGCTGCTGGAGGCCACGGTCTGGGTCCTGGAGTCCCAGATGGCACCCTATTCCTTATATAGTGCACTATGTTTCACCAGGGCCCTTATAATAAATATCTGGTCAAAAGTAGT
This sequence comes from Salmo trutta, assembly GCF_901001165.1. Lineage (NCBI taxonomy): Eukaryota > Metazoa > Chordata > Actinopteri > Salmoniformes > Salmonidae > Salmo > Salmo trutta. The sequence goes on from NW_021822673.1 coordinate 25,783, forward strand.
GGCTGTAGCACTGCAGCTGGGAGCAGGGTAGGGGTGACAGGGCAGGGCAGGGCTGATAGGGGGAATAGTCTCCAGTCTGCAGTCTTGGAGCTGACTGACTGACTGGCTGGCTGGCTGGCTGACTGGCTGGCTGGCTGACTGGCTGACTGACTGACTGACTGGCTGGCTGGCTGACTGGCTGGCTGGCTGGCTGACTGACTGACTAACTGACTGACTGACTGACTGACTGGCTGGCTGGCTGACTGGCTGGCTGGCTGACTGGCTGGCTGGCTGACTGGCTGGCTGGCTGGCTGACTGGCTGGCTGACTGGCTGACTGCCCGACTGGCTGACTGACTGGCTGACTGCCTGGCTGGCTGGCTGGCTGACTGGCTGGCTGACTGGCTGACTGCCCGACTAGCTGACTGGCTGACTGACTGGCTGGCTGGCTGACTGGCTGCCCAGCTGGCTGACTGGCTGACTGCCTGACTGCCTGACTGTCTGGCTGATTGGCTGACTGGCTGGCTGGCTGACTGCCTGCCTGGCTGGTTGACTGGCTGACTGCCCGACTGGCTGGCTGGCTGACTGGCTGACTGCCCGACTGGCTGGCTGCCTGACTGCCTGGCTGCCTGACTGACTGGCTGCCTGACTGACTGACTGCCTGACTGGCTGACTGTCTGGCTGCCTGACTGACTGCCTGACTGGCTGACTGTCTGGCTGCCTGACTGACTGACTGCCTGACTGGCTGACTGTCTGGCTGCCTGACTGACTGACTGCCTGACTGACTGGCTGCCTGGCTGGCTGCCTGACTGACTGACTGACTGCCTGACTGGCTGACTGTCTGGCTGCCTGACTGACTGACTGCCTGACTGACTGGCTGCCTGGCTGGCTGACTGGAGGGAGACTCTGTAAGAGGACAGTAGAGTGACATATTGGGCTCAGTAGAGCCGCTGGTGTGTGAGCGTGGCCAATCAGACACAATGCCAGAGGATCTATATCGCCCTCCTTCCAGACCGTTACAAGTCAGATATTGTGTGGAGAATCATTTCTCTCACTTACCCTGGCAAAGTGCTGCA
>NW_021822673.1:27335-52335 GCF_901001165.1 Salmo trutta
TCTCTCCTCTCTCTGTCTCTCTCTCTCTCTTTCTCTCTCTCTCTCTCTCTCTCTCTCTCTCTCTCTCTCTCTCTCTCTCTCTCAACACGTTACTAAAGGGGCTGTGGACCAGTGTGATGTTAACAACAACAGCTAAATCCACTGATGAACCAGGCTTAGCTGTTATTGTTCAGTAGAGAGACAGTAGCAGTATTAGCATGGCTTAGCTGTTATTATTCAGTAGAGAGACAGTAGCAGTATTAGCATGGCTTAGCTGTTATTGTTCAGTAGAGAGGCAGTAGCAGTATTAGCATGGCTTAGCTGTTATTGTTCAGTAGAGAGGCAGTAGCAGTATTAGCATGGCTTAGCTGTTATTGTTCAGTAGAGAGACAGTAGCAGTATTAGCATGGCCTAGCTGTTATTGTTCAGTAGAGAGACAGTAGCAGTATTAGCATGGCCTGGTTGTTATTGTTCAGTAGAAAGACAGTAGCAGTATTAGCATGGCCTAGCTGTTATTGTTCAGTAGAGAGACAGTAGCAGTATTAGCATGGCCTAGCTGTTATTGTTCAGTAGAAAGACAGTAGCAGTATTAGCATGGCTTAGCTGTTATTGTTCAGTAGAGAGAAAGTAGCCGTATTAGCATGGCTTAGCTGTTATTGTTCAGTAGAGAGACAGTAGCAGTATTAGCATGGCCTAGCTGTTATTGTTCAGTAGCGAGACAGTAGCACTATTAGCATGGCCTAGCTTTTATTGTTCAGTAGAGAGACATTAGCACTATTAGCATGGCCTAGCTGTGGTAATTGTTCAGTAGAGAAACAGTAGCAGTATTAGCATGGCCTAGCTATCATTGTTCAGTAGAGACAGTAGCAGTATTAGCATGGCCTAGCTGTTACTGTTCAGTAGAGAGACAGTAGCAGTATTAGCATGGCCTAGCTGTTATTGTTCAGTAGAGAGACAGTAACACTATTAGCACGGCCTAGCTGTTACTGTTCAGTAGAGAGACAGTAGCAGTATTAGCATGGCCTAGCTGTTATTGTTCAGTAGAGAGACAGTAGCAGTATTAGCATGACCTAGCTGTTATTGTTCAGTAGAGAGACAGTAGCAGTATTAGCATGGCCTAGCTGTTATTGTTCAGTAGAGAGACAGTAGCACTATTAGCATGGCCTAGCTGTTATTGTTCAGTAGATAGACAGTAGCACTATTAGCATGGCCTAGCTGTGGTAATTGTTCAGTAGAGAGACAGTATCAGTATTAGCATGGCCTAGCTGTTATTGTTCAGTAGATAGACAGTAGCAGTATTAGCATGGCCTAGCTGTTATTGTTCAGTAGAGAGACAGTAGCATGGCCTAGCTGTTATTGTTCAGTAGAGAGACAGTAGCACTATTAGCATGGCCTAGCTGTTATTGTTCAGTAGAGAGACAGTAGCACTATTAGCATGGCCTAGCTGTCATTGTTCAGTAGAGAGACAGTATCAGTATTAGCATGGCCTAGCTGTTATTGTTCAGTAGATAGACAGTAGCAGTATTAGCATGGCCTAGCTGTTATTGTTCAGTAGAGAGACAGTAGCATGGCCTAGCTGTTATTGTTCAGTAGAGAGACAGTAGCACTATTAGCATGGCCTAGCTGTTATTGTTCAGTAGAGAGACAGGATCAGTATTAGCATGGCCTAGCTGTCATTGTTCAGTAGAGAGACAGTAGGAGTATTAGCATGGCCTAGCTGTGGTAATTGCGCGGTAGCGTGAGCAGGGGGGGAAGTGTAAAGCCTCTATGCCTCAGTCCTAATGGGCACCCTAGAGACTCTGAGAGGCCAGCTCCCCCCTCCTCCCAACACCGACCCCCTGAACCTGTGATGGGATGGTCAGCACTAATTACTGTACAGTTTGTGTTTGTGTGCGGTTGTGATTGTTAGGTGTGTTGATGCTATTCCCAAGGGAAGGGAATCAGGTATGTGCTGCTACAAAGTAAACAGAGAATGAGGCAGATAGCTGTAATACTGTCTGCCTGGGTATCAGTCTGTTTGTGCTATCATTCCACTGGCTGTAATACTGTCTGCTAGCTATGGCTGTCTGTTCATAGCCTGGGTATAAGTCTGTCTGTGCTATCATTCCACTGGCTGTAATACAGTCTGCTAGCTGTGGCTGTCTGTTCATAGCCTGGGTATCAGTCTGTTTGTGCTATCATTCCACTGGCTGTAATACAGTCTGCTAGCTATGGCTGTCTGTTCATAGCCTGGGCATCAGTCTGTTTGTGCTATCATTCCACTCCCCTCAATGGCTGGAGGTGTTAACAGTCTCTATCTATCTACTGTAACAGCCTTGATATGTTGGTGTACTGTAGTGTAACAGTCTGTATCTACTGTAACAGCCTTGATATGTTGGTGTACTGTAGTGTAACAGTCTCTATCTATCTACTGTAACAGCCTTGTTATGTTGGTGTACTGTAGTGTAACAGTCTGTATCTACTGTAACAGCCTTGATATGTTGGTGTACTGTAGTGTACCAGTCTGTATCTACTGTAACAGCCTTGATATGTTAGTGTACTGTAGTGTAACAGTCTGTATCTACTGTAACAGCCTTGTTATGTTGGTGTACTGTAGTGTAACAGTCTGTATCTACTGTAACAGCCTTGTTATGTTGGTGTACTGTAGTGTAACAGTCTCTATCTATCTACTGTAACAGCCTTGTTATGTTGGTGTACTGTAGTGTAACAGTCTGTATCTACTGTAACAGCCTTGTTATGTTGGTGTACTGTAGTGTAACAGTCTCTATCTATCTACTGTAACAGCCTTGTTATGTTGGTGTACTGTAGTGTAACAGTCTGTATCTACTGTAACAGCCTTGTTATGTTGGTGTACTGTAGTGTAACAGTCTCTATCTATCTACTGTAACAGCCTTGTTATGTTGGTGTACTGTAGTGTAACAGTCTGTATCTACTGTAACAGCCTTGATATGTTGGTGTACTGTAGTGTAACAGTCTGTATCTACTGTAACAGCCTTGTTATGTTGGTGTACTGTAGTGTAACAGTCTCTATCTATCTACTGTAACAGCCTTGATATGTTGGTGTACTGTAGTGTAACAGTCTGTATCTACTGTAACAGCCTTGATATGTTGGTGTACTGTAGTGTAACAGTCTCTATCTATCTACTGTAACAGCCTTGTTATGTTGGTGTACTGTAGTGTAACAGTCTGTATCTACTGTAACAGCCTTGATATGTTGGTGTACTGTAGTGTACCAGTCTGTATCTACTGTAACAGCCTTGATATGTTAGTGTACTGTAGTGTAACAGTCTGTATCTACTGTAACAGCCTTGTTATGTTGGTGTACTGTAGTGTAACAGTCTGTATCTACTGTAACAGCCTTGTTATGTTGGTGTACTGTAGTGTAACAGTCTGTATCTACTGTAACAGCCTTGTTATGTTGGTGTACTGTAGTGTAACAGTCTCTATCTATCTACTGTAACAGCCGTGTTATGTTGGTGTACTGTAGTGTAACAGTCTGTATCTACTGTAACAGCCTTGTTATGTTGGTGTACTGTAGTGTAACAGTCTCTATCTATCTACTGTAACAGCCTTGTTATGTTGGTGTACTGTAGTGTAACAGTCTGTATCTACTGTAACAGCCTTGTTATGTTGGTGTACTGTAGTGTAACAGTCTCTATCTATCTACTGTAACAGCCTTGTTATGTTGGTGTACTGTAGTGTAACAGTCTGTATCTACTGTAACAGCCTTGATATGTTGGTGTACTGTAGTGTAACAGTCTGTATCTACTGTAACAGCCTTGATATGTTGGTGTACTGTAGTGTAACAGTCAGTATCTATCTACTGTAACAGCCTTGATATGCTGGTGTACTGTAGTGTAACAGTCTGTATCTACTGTAACAGCCTTGATATGTTGGTGTACTGTAGTGTAACAGTCTGTATCTACTGTAACAGCCTTGATATGTTGGTGTACTGTAGTGTAACAGTCTGTATCTATCTACTGTAACAGCCTTGATATGTCAGTGTACTGTAGTGTAACAGTCTGTATCTACTGTAACAGCCTTGTTATGTTGGTTTACTGTAGTGTAACAGTCTGTATCTACTGTAACAGCCTTGATATGTTGGTGTACTGTAGTGTACCAGTCTGTATCTACTGTAACAGCCTTGATATGTTGGTGTACTGTAGTGTAACAGTCTGTATCTACTGTAACAGCCTTGTTATGTTGGTGTACTGTAGTGTAACAGTCTCTATCTATCTACTGTAACAGCCTTGATATGTTGGTGTACTGTAGTGTAACAGTCTGTATCTACTGTAACAGCCTTGTTATGTTGGTGTACTGTAGTGTAACAGTCTGTATCTACTGTAACAGCCTTGATATGTTGGTGTACTGTAGTGTAACAGTCTGTATCTACTGTAACAGCCTTGATATGTTCGTGTACTGTAGTGTAACAGTCTGTATCTACTGTAACAGCCTTGTTATGTTGGTGTACTGTAGTGTAACAGTCTGTATCTATCTACTGTAACAGCCTTGTTGTGTTGGTGTACTGTAGTGTAACAGTCTCTATCTATCTACTGTAACAGCCTTGATATGTCGGTGTACTGTAGTGTAACAGTCTCTATCTATCTACTGTAACAGCCTTGATGTGTTGGTGTACTGTAGTGTAACAGTCTCTATCTACTGTAACAGCCTTGTTATGTTGGTGTACTGTAGTGTAACAGTCTCTATCTATCTACTGTAACAGCCTTGATATGTCGGTGTACTGTAGTGTAACAGTCTCTATCTATCTACTGTAACAGCCTTGATGTGTTGGTGTACTGTAGTGTAACAGTCTCTATCTACTGTAACAGCCTTGTTATGTTGGTGTACTGTAGTGTAACAGTCTCTATCTATCTACTGTAACAGCCTTGATATGTTGGTGTACTGTAGTGTAACAGTCTGTATCTATCTACTGTAACAGCCTTGATATGCTGGTGTACTGTAGTGTAACAGTCTGTATCTACTGTAACAGCCTTGATATGTTGGTGTACTGTAGTGTAACAGTCTGTATCTACTGTAACAGCCTTGATATGTTGGTGTACTGTAGTGTAACAGTCTGTATCTATCTACTGTAACAGCCTTGATATGTCAGTGTACTGTAGTGTAACAGTCTGTATCTACTGTAACAGCCTTGTTATCAAATCAAATCAAATCAAATTTATTTATATAGCCCTTCGTACATCAGCTGAAATCTCAAAGTGCTGTACAGAAACCCAGCCTAAAACCCCAAACAGCAAATAATGCATGTGAAAGAAGCACGGTGGCTGGGAAAAACTCCCTAGGAAAAACTCCTGAGAAAGGCCAAAAACCTAGGAAGAAACCTAGAGAGGAACCAGGCTATGAGGGGTGGCCAGTCCTCTTCTGGCTGTGCCGGGTGGATATTATAACAGAACATGGTCAAGATGTTAAAATGTTCGTAAATGACCAGCATGGTCAAATAATAATAATCATAGTAATTGTCGAGGGTGCAACAAGCACGTCCGGTGAACAGGTCAGGGTTCCGTAGCCGCAGGCAGAACAGTTGAAACTGGAGCAGCAGCATGGCCAGGTGGACTGGGGACAGCAAGGAGTCGTCATGCCAGGTAGTCCTAGGGCTCAGGTCCTCCGAGAGAAAGAAAGAAAGAAAGAGAGAATTAGAGAGAGCATATTTACATTCACACAGGACACCGGATAAGACAAGAGAATACTCCAGATGTAACAGACTGACCCTAGCCCCCCGACACATAAACTACTGCAGCATAAATACTGGAGGCTGAGACAGGAGGGATCAGAAGACACTGTGGCCCCATCCGATGATACCCCCGGACAGGGCCAAACAGGCAGGATATAACCCCACCCACTTTGCCAAAGCACAGCCCCCACACCACTAGAGGGATATCTACAACCACCAACTTACCGTCCGAAGACAAGGCCGAGTATAGCCCACAAAGATGTCCGCCACGGCACAACCCAAGGGGGGGGCGCCAACCCAGACAGGAAGACCACGTCAGTGGCTCAACCTACTCAAGTGACGCACCCCTCCCATGGACGGCATGGAAGAACACCAGTAAGTCAGTGACTCAGCCCCTGTAAAAGGGTTAGAGGCAGAGAATCCCAGTGGGAAGAGGGGAACCGACAAGGCAGAGACAGCAAGGGCGGTTCGTTGCTCCAGCCTTTCCGTTCACCTTCACACTCCTGGGCCAGACTATACTTAATCATAGGACCTACTGAAGAGATAAGTCTTCAGTAAAGACTTAAAGGTTGAGACTGAGTCTGCGTCTCTCACATGGGTAGGCAGACCATTCCATAAAAATGGAGCTCTATAGGAGAAAGCCCTACCTCCAGCCGTTTGCTTAGAAATTCTAGGGACAATTAGGAGGCCTGCGTCTTGTGACCGTAGCGTACGTGTAGGTATGTACGGCAGGACCAAATCGGAAAGATAGGTAGGAGCAAGCCCATGTAATGCTTTGTAGGTTAGCAGTAAAACCTTGAAATCAGCCCTTGCCTTAACCTGTTTGGTATAGGGGGCAGTATTGAGAATTTTGGAAAAAATATGTTCCCATTTTTAACTGCCTCCTACACCAACTCAGAAGCTAGAATATGCATATTATTGTTCAGGTTTGGATAGAAAACACTCTGAATTTTCTAAAACTGTTTGAATGGTGTCTGTGAGTATAACAGAACTCCTATGGCAGGCAAAAACCTGACAAGGCTTCAAGCAGGAAGTACCCTGTCTGACAAGGAGTCGTGCGTCTTACCTCTTTTTATTGAAAATTAAGGATCTTAGCTGTAACGTGACAATTCCCAGGGCTCCAATAGGCTCTCAGAGCCCGCGAAATAACTGAAGGTTTACGAGGGAACCTCAGGTTGAAATATATTATCGCCTTTTGTAAGTGGATGCTCGGAGGACCTTTCAATGATGCGCGTGCATGAGTCGCTTCTGAGGAGAAATTTTATTCGGCTGTTTAGGCTCAATGCATACTCCCGGTCGGAATATTAACACTTCTCTACGACATAAATGGCATAAAAATTGGTTTTAAACAGCGGTTGACATGCTTCGAAGTACGGTAATGGAATATTTAGACATTTTTGACACGCCAATGCGCCATGCGCGACACCGCGAAGAAGCATTCTAGAACTCACGAACAAAACGTCGCTGTTGGAATATAACGATGGATTATTTGGGACCAAACCAACATTTGTTATTGAAGTAGAAGTCCTGGCAGTGTATTCTGATGAAGAACAAGCAAGGTAAGAACATTTTTCTTATAGGAAATGTGATTTTGGTGGAGGCTGAACTGGGTGGGTATCTAAATAGCTAGCCCTGTAATGCCGGGCTATGTACTTAGATTATTGCAAAATGTGCTTCATCCGAAAAGCTATTTTAAAATCGGACATATCGAGTGCATAGAGGGGTAATGTATCTATAATTCTTAAAATAATTGTTATGCTTTTTGTGAACGTTTATCGTGAGTAATTTAGTAAAATCACCGGAAGTGTTCGGTGGGAATGCTAGTTCTGAACGTCACATGCTAATGTAAAAAGCTGGTTTTTGATATAAATATGAACTTGATTGAACAGACATGCATGTATTGTATAACACAATGTCCTAGGTGTGTCATCTGATGAAGATCATCAAAGGTTAGTGCTGCATTTAGATATGGTTTGGGTTTATGTGACATGATATGCTAGCTTGAAAAATGGCTGTGTGATTATTTCTGGCTGGGTACTCTGCTGACATAATCTAATGTTTTGCTTTTGTTGTAAAACCTTTTTGAAATCGGACAGTGGGGTTAGATTAACGAGATTCTTGTCTTTAAATAGCTGTGAAATAGTCATATGTTTGAGAAATTGAAGTTATAGCATTTCTAACGATTCAAAAATCGCGCCACTGGATTGAAGTGGCTGTTACGTAGGTGGGACGAAATCGTCCCACATAGCCCAGAGAGGTTAACAGGAAGCCAGTGTAGGGAAGCTAGCACTGGAGTAATATGATCAAATTTTTTGGTTCTAGTCAGGATTCTAGCAGCCGTATTTAGCACTAACTGAAGTTTGTTTAGTGCTTTATCCGGGTAGCCGGAAAGTAGAGCATTGCAGTAGTCAAGCCTAGAAGTAACAAAAGCATGGATTAATTTTTCTGCGTCATTTTTGGACAGAAAGTTTCTGATTTTTGCAATGTTACGTAGATGGAAAAAAGCTGTCCTTGAAGCAGTCTTGATATGTTCTTCAAAAGAGAGATCAGGGTCCAGAGTAACGCCGAGGTCCTTCACAGTTTTATTTGAGACGACTGTACAACCATCCAGATTAATTGTCAGATTCAACAGAAGATCTCTTTGTTTCTTGGGACCTAGGACAAGCATCTCTGTTTTGTCCGAGTTTAAAAGTAGAAAATTTGCAGCCATCCACTTCCTTATGTCTGAAACACAGGCTTCTAGCGAGGGCAATTTTGGGGCTTCACCATGTTTCATTGAAATGTACAGCTGTGTGTCGTCCGCATAGCAGTGAAATTTAACATTATGTTTTCGAATGACATCCCCAAGAGGTAAAATATATAGTGAAAACAATAGTGGTCCTAGAACGGAACCTTGAGGAACACCGAAATTTACAATTGATTTGTCAGAGGACGAACCATTCACAGAGACAAACTGATATCTTTCCGACAGATAAGATCTAAACCAGGCCAGAACTTGTCCATGTAGACCAATTTGGGTTTCCAATCTCTCCAAAAGAATGTGGTGATCGATGGTATCAAAAGCGGCACTAAGATCTAGGAGCATGAGGACAGATGCAGAGCCTCGGTCTGACGTCATTAAAAGGTCATTTACCACCTTCACAAGTGCAGTCTCAGTGCTATGATGGGGTCTAAAACCAGACTGAAGCGTTTCGTATACATTGTTTGTCTTCAGGAAGGCAGTGAGTTGCTGCGCAACAACTTTTTCTAAAATTTTTGAGAGGAATGGAAGATTCGATATAGGCCGATAGTTTTTTATAATTTCTGGGTCAAGATTCGGCTTTTTCAAGAGAGGCTTTATTACTGCCACTTTTAGTGAGCTTGGTACACATCCGGTGGATAGAGAGCCGTTTATTATGTTCAACATAGGAGGGCCAAGCACAGGAAGCAGCTCTTTCAGTAGTTTAGTTGGAATAGGGTCCAGTATGCAGCTTGAGGGTTTGGAGGCCATGATTATTTTCATCATTGTGTCAAGAGATATAGTACTAAAACACTTTAGTATCTCCCTTGAGCCAAGGTCCTGGCAGAGTTGTGCAGACTCTGGACAATGAAGCCCTGGAGGAATACCCAGATTTAAAGAGGAGTCCGTAATTTGCTTTCTAATGATCATGATCTTTTCCTCAAAAAAGTTCATAAATTTATTACTGCTGAAGTGAAAGCCATCCTCCATTTGCGAATGCTGCTTTTTAGTTAGCTTTGCGACAGTGTCAAAAAGAAATTTCGGATTGTTCTTATTTTCCTCAATTAAGTTGGAAAAATAGGATGATCGTGCAGCAGTGAGGGCTCTTCGATACTGCACGGTACTGTCTTTCCAAGCTAGTCGGAAGACTTCCAGTTTAGTGTGGCGCCATTTCCGTTCCAATTTTCTGGAAGCTTGCTTCAGAGCTCGTGTATTTTCTGTATACCAGGGAGCTAGTTTCTTATGACAGATGTTTTTAATTTTTAGGGGTGCAACTGCATCTAGGGTATTGCGCAAGGTTGAATTGAGTTCCTCGGTTAGGTGGTTAACTGATTCTTGTCCTCTGACGTCCTTGGGTAGGCAGAGGGAGTCTGGAAGGGCATCAAGGAATCTTTGGGTTGTCTGAGAATTTATAGCAAGACTTTTAATCTTCCTTGGTTGGGGTCTGAGCAGATTATTTGTTGCAATTGTAAACGCAATAAAATGGTGGTCCGATAATCCAGGATTATGAGGAAAAACATTAAGATCCACAACATTTATTCCATGGGACAAAACTAGGTCCAGAGTATGACTGTGGCAGTGAGTAGGTCCAGAGACATGTTGGACAAAACCCACTGAGTCGATGATGGCTCCGAAAGCCTTTTGGAGTGGGTCTGTGGACTTTTCCATGTGAATGTTAAAGTCACCAAAAATTAGAATATTATCTGCTATGACTACAAGATCCGATAGGAATTCAGGGAACTCAGTAAGGAACACTGCATATGGCCCAGGAGGCCTGTAAACAGTAGCTATAAAAAGTGATTGAGTAGGCTGCATAGATTTCATGACTATGTTATGTTGTTGTTATGTTGGTGTACTGTAGTGTAACAGTCTGTATCTACTGTAACAGCCTTGTTATGTTGGTGTACTGTAGTGTAACAGTCTCTATCTATCTACTGTAACAGCCTTGTTATGTTGGTGTACTGTAGTGTAACAGTCTGTATCTACTGTAACAGCCTTGTTATGTTGGTGTACTGTAGTGTAACAGTCTCTATCTATCTACTGTAACAGCCTTGTTATGTTGGTGTACTGTAGTGTAACAGTCTGTATCTACTGTAACAGCCTTGATATGTTGGTGTACTGTAGTGTAACAGTCTGTATCTACTGTAACAGCCTTGATATGTTGGTGTACTGTAGTGTAACAGTCTGTATCTATCTACTGTAACAGCCTTGATATGCTGGTGTACTGTAGTGTAACAGTCTGTATCTACTGTAACAGCCTTGATATGTTGGTGTACTGTAGTGTAACAGTCTGTATCTACTGTAACAGCCTTGATATGTTGGTGTACTGTAGTGTAACAGTCTGTATCTATCTACTGTAACAGCCTTGATATGTCAGTGTACTGTAGTGTAACAGTCTGTATCTACTGTAACAGCCTTGTTATGTTGGTGTACTGTAGTGTAACAGTCTGTATCTACTGTAACAGCCTTGATATGTTGGTGTACTGTAGTGTACCAGTCTGTATCTACTGTAACAGCCTTGATATGTTGGTGTACTGTAGTGTAACAGTCTGTATCTACTGTAACAGCCTTGTTATGTTGGTGTACTGTAGTGTAACAGTCTCTATCTATCTACTGTAACAGCCTTGATATGTTGGTGTACTGTAGTGTAACAGTCTGTATCTACTGTAACAGCCTTGTTATGTTGGTGTACTGTAGTGTAACAGTCTGTATCTACTGTAACAGCCTTGATATGTTGGTGTACTGTAGTGTAACAGTCTGTATCTACTGTAACAGCCTTGATATGTTGGTGTACTGTAGTGTAACAGTCTGTATCTACTGTAATAGCCTTGTTATGTTGGTGTACTGTAGTGTAACAGTCTGTATCTATCTACTGTAACAGCCTTGTTGTGTTGGTGTACTGTAGTGTAACAGTCTCTATCTATCTACTGTAACAGCCTTGATATGTCGGTGTACTGTAGTGTAACAGTCTCTATCTATCTACTGTAACAGCCTTGATGTGTTGGTGTACTGTAGTGTAACAGTCTCTATCTACTGTAACAGCCTTGTTATGTTGGTGTACTGTAGTGTAACAGTCTCTATCTATCTACTGTAACAGCCTTGATATGTCGGTGTACTGTAGTGTAACAGTCTCTATCTATCTACTGTAACAGCCTTGATGTGTTGGTGTACTGTAGTGTAACAGTCTCTATCTACTGTAACAGCCTTGTTATGTTGGTGTACTGTAGTGTAACAGTCTGTATCTACTGTAACAGCCTTGTTATGTTGGTGTACTGTAGTGTAACAGTCTCTAACTATCTACTGTAACAGCCTTGATATGTTGGTCTACTGTAGTGTAACAGTCTGTATCTACTGTAACAGCCTTGTTATGTTGGTGTACTGTAGTGTAACAGTCTGTATCTACTGTAACAGCCTTGTTATGTTGGTGTACTGTAGTGTAACAGTCTGTATCTACTGTAACAGCCTTGTTATGTTGGTGTACTGTAGTGTAACAGTCTCTATCTATCTACTGTAACAGCCTTGTTATGTTGGTGTACTGTAGTGTAACAGTCTATCTATCTACTGTAACAGCCTTGTTATGTTGGTGTACTGTAGTGTAACAGTCTATCTATCTACTGTAAAAGCCTTGATATGTTGGTGTACTGTAGTGTAACAGTCTGTATCTACTGTAACAGCCTTGTTATGTTGGTGTACTGTAGTGTAACAGTCTCTATCTATCTACTGTAACAGCCTTGTTATGTTGGTGTACTGTAGTGTAACAGTCTATCTATCTACTGTAACAGCCTTGATATGCTGGTGTACTGTAGTGTAACAGTCTGTATCTACTGTAACAGCCTTGTTATGTTGGTGTACTGTAGTGTAACAGTCTCTATCTATCTACTGTAACAGCCTTGATATGTCGGTGTACTGTAGTGTAACAGTCTGTATCTACTGTAACAGCCTTGTTATGTTGGTGTACTGTAGTGTAACAGTCTGTATCTACTGTAACAGCCTTGTTATGTTGGTGTACTGTAGTGTAACAGTCTGTATCTACTGTAACAGCCTTGATATGTTGGTGTACTGTAGTGTAACAGTCTGTATCTACTGTAACAGCCTTGTTATGTTGGTGTACTGTAGTGTAACAGTCTGTATCTACTGTAACAGCCTTGTTATGTTGGTGTACTGTAGTGTAACAGTCTCTATCTATCTACTGTAACAGCCTTGTTATGTTGGTGTACTGTAGTGTAACAGTCTATCTATCTACTGTAACAGCCTTGTTATGTTGGTGTACTGTAGTGTAACAGTCTATCTATCTACTGTAAAAGCCTTGATATGTTGGTGTACTGTAGTGTAACAGTCTGTATCTACTGTAACAGCCTTGTTATGTTGGTGTACTGTAGTGTAACAGTCTCTATCTATCTACTGTAACAGCCTTGTTATGTTGGTGTACTGTAGTGTAACAGTCTATCTATCTACTGTAACAGCCTTGATATGCTGGTGTACTGTAGTGTAACAGTCTGTATCTACTGTAACAGCCTTGTTATGTTGGTGTACTGTAGTGTAACAGTCTCTATCTATCTACTGTAACAGCCTTGATATGTCGGTGTACTGTAGTGTAACAGTCTGTATCTACTGTAACAGCCTTGTTATGTTGGTGTACTGTAGTGTAACAGTCTGTATCTACTGTAACAGCCTTGATATGTTGGTGTACTGTAGTGTAACAGTCTGTATCTACTGTAACAGCCTTGTTATGTTGGTGTACTGTAGTGTAACAGTCTGTATCTACTGTAACAGCCTTGATATGTTGGTGTACTGTAGTGTAACAGTCTGTATCTACTTTAACAGCCTCAGTGTTAATTTCACTGTCTTGTCTGTGTGTGTGTGTTTACATTAGTGATGGCTGTAAAAGATGTCTGTTGGCTGCCTCCACTGCTGACCCCTGACCTCTACAGCATGGTTTGGAAAAGCACGCCCACACACAGCACTACAAACACACATGCACACACACACACACACACACACACACACACACACACACACACACACACACACACACACACACACACACACACACACACACACACACACACACACACACACACACACAATGCTGCCTGTGCCCAAACCGCTGCGGGTCGGAGATGTGGGCTGACAGAGAGAGAAAGACGTATTTTGAGAGAGAGAGTGAGTGAGTGAGTGAGTGAGTGAGTGAGTGAGTGAGTGAGTGAGTGAGTGAGTGAGTGAGGGAGTGAGTGAGTGAGTGAGTGAGGGAGTGAGTGAGTGAGTGAGTGAGTGAGTGAGTGAGGGAGTGAGTGAGTGAGTGAGTGAGTGAGTGAGTGAGTGAGTGAGGGAGTGAGTGAGTGAGTGAGTGAGGGAGTGAGTGAGTGAATGAGTGAGTGAGTGAGTGAGGGAGTGAGTGACTGAGTGAGTGAGTGAGTGAGTGAGTAAGGGAGTGAGTGAGTGAGTGAGAGAGTGAGAGAGAAAGGTATTTTGAGAGAGTGAGTGAGAGTGAGTGAGTGAGTGAGTGTGTGAGTGAGTGTGTGAGTGAGTGAGTGAGTGAGTGAGTGAGACAGCAGGTAGCCTAGCAGTTCAGAATGTTGGGCCAGTAACTGAAAGGTCGCTGGTGTTGAATCCCTGAGCCCGTGAGGTGAATAATCTGTCGAAGTGCCCTTGAGCAAGGCACTTAACCCTAATTGCTCCTGTAAGTTGCTCTGGATAAGAGGATCTGCTAAATGACTAAAATGTAAAATGGAGAGAAGCAGATTTCTATGTGTTGTATTTGTTTCTCTCCATTATAGCCCTGGGAGGCTAGAGCCAGAGGGACAGTGCCTGAGGCTATGTCCCTGGCCCATCACCAGCCACACCACTAGAGAGCTGGGATCAGTCCCTCGACCAGGGGGGTGCCTGGAGGGACAGCAGAGAAACCCCCAAAACTGCACTGTTGAATTCTATATCATCTGGAGAACAGAGGGCCTTATTTAATAGTGCTGTTCTGTCAACAGTGGTCTCAATACGGATGTAACAGTATAGCTTCCGTCCCTCTCCTCGCCCCAACCCGGGCTCGAACCAGGGACCCTCTGCACACATCAACAACTGACACCCACGAAGCATCGTTACCCATCGCGCCACAAAAGCCGCGGCCCTTGCAGAGCAAGGGGAACAACTACTTCAGGTCTCAGAGCGAGTGACGTCACCGATTGAAACGCTATTAGCGTGCACCACCGCTAACTAGCTAGCCATTTCACATCGGTTACACTGACACAGACAGTACTGAGACAGAGGTCTCAATACAGTCACTGACAGTACTGAGATAATTGAGATGTCAATTATTGGTAAACTATCAACGAAAACTTTATGTATAAACATTGATTATTGTATATTTGTATGCTTATATCTCCATAATGTGTCTCCACATGATATCCTGACGCAATCCACCTCTCAGTATTTCTGGGACAGAGATCTTCCACTATGTTACACCCTCCCTCCATTTCATCAACCCCTCTCAGTATTTCTGGGACAGAGATCTTCCACTATGTTACACCCTCCCTCCATTTCATCAACCCCCCTCAGTATTTCTAGGACAGAGATCTTCCAGTAGGTTACACCCTCCCTCCATTTCTTCCTTCGCTTTGCTTCCTCATAAAGCCACACACACACACACACACACACACACACACACACACACACACACACACACACACACACACACACACACACACACACACACACACACACACACACACACACACACACACACACACACGTCTGCTAACTCATTACCATTCAGCTATAATGAAGACTGAATTATTTCAACATCTACTGTTCTGTTCTCAATCTGCACCAATAACCATGACTCTCATTGGAAACATCTGGTCTTCTATACTCGATCTGCACCAATAACCATGACTCTCATTGGAAACATCTGGTCTTCTGTACTCCATCTGCACCAATAACCATGACTCTCATTACAAACATCTGGTCTGCTGTTCTCAATCTGCACCAATAACCATGACTCTCATTACAAACATCTGGTCTTCTGTTCTCAATCTGCACCAATAACCATGACTCTCATTGGAAACATCTGGTCTTCTGTACTCAATCTGCACCAATAACCATGACTCTCATTGGAAACATCTGGTCTTCTGTACTCAATCTGCACCAATAACCATGACTCCCATTGGAAACATCTGGTCTTCTGTACTCAATCTGCACCAATAACCATGACTCTCATTGGAAACATCTGGTCTTCTGTACTCAATCTGCACCAATAACCATGACTCTCATTACAAACATCTGGTCTGCTGTTCTCAATCTGCACCAATAACCATGACTCTCATTACAAACATCTCGTCTTCTGTTCTCAATCTGCAGCAATAACCATGACTCTCATTACAAACATCTCGTCTTCTGTTCTCAATCTGCAGCAATAACCATGACTCTCATTGGAAACAGATGGCTCTATTTTAAGAATTTGGGGATTGTCTATTATTCTGCACCAATAGCCAGAGTTTACATGGCTGAGGGCTCTCAATGGAAACATTGGGCTTGATTGTAATCATGGGAGAGGATAGGGCTGGTCTCCTAGGAGGATATACAGACTGGTGCCCTAACAGAGCCTAATCAAATGGATCTCCATGAACACCTAGTTATTGGAGCCGGTGTTTAAGGTATTTTTCTCCTTCTCCTCCCCTCCATAAACTTAATCGAGCGATGGAGCAATGGAGGGAGAGAGGAGAGGAGAGGAGGGATGGAGGGAGGGGTGGAACCAGGAGCTGGTACATAAAAGTGTTTGAATGGTAATGATGCCAAGTAATGATTTCCCTGAGGGGCATCTGATCCACTGCCACAGGGAAGAGAGGGGGGAGAGACAGACCTGAGGGAGGGAGGGAGGGAGGGTAGAATCATCCACATCAGCATTTCATAGGAGCACCAGAGAGGGAGGAAGGGAGAGGGAGGGTGGAGAAGGAGGGAGGGAGGGGAGATAGACCAGAGGGAGGTGGAGAGAAGGAAGGGAGAGGGAGGTGGAGAAGGAGGGAGGGAGGGAGGGGAGATAGACCTGAGGGAGGAGGAGAGAAGGAAGGGAGAGGGAGGTGGAGAAGGAGGGAGGGAGGGGAGATAGACCTGAAGGAGGTGGAGAGAAGGAAGGGAGAGGGAGGTGGAGAAGGAGGGAGGGAGGGGAGATAGACCTGAGGGAGGAGGAGAGGGAGGGAGCAAATTTCCTGCAATTCTACACATTTTGCAATGAGATTTAAAATGTTGCAGTTTTCAAGCTAGTGTCCTGTATTTCAACAACAACAAAAAGACAAACAATGTCCAGTTTGGAACACTGACAAGAAGAGCATTTAAAAGAAAAAATCTCAGTCTGATTGGGTGAGCCTGGCTCCCTACGTGGCTACCCTGTGAGTCTTCTCTTTCTGACTGTGTCACTTTCTCTCCCTCTCTCTCTCTTTCCCCCTTCCCTCTCTCCTCCTCCTCTCCGTGTGAGAAGCCTCCTGTTATCACGTTTTAGGGAAGACGCAGATGCAGACAGTGTTGAAGTAACAAAAGTTAATTACTAGAACAGCGGGCAGGCAAAACGACAGGTCAAGGGCAGGCAGAGGTCAGTAATCCAGATCAGAGTCCAAAAGGTACAGAACGGCAGGCAGGCTCAGGGTCAGGGCAGGCAGAAAGGTCAAAATCGGGAAAACTAGAAAACAGGAACTAGAAACAGACAGGAGCAAGGGGGAAAAATGCTGGTAGACTGGACGAACAAAACGAACTGGAAACAGACAAACAGAGAACACAGGTATAAATACACAGGGTATAATGGGGCAGATGGGCGACACCTAGAGGATGGTGGAGACAAGTACAAAGACAAAAACAGATCAGGGTGTGACACCTGTGGGGGAATGTGGACTCTGTTTCGAGGTGACAATAAACAGCTGAAAGGGAGGATTTAACAATGCTCAAAACTCAATAAGAACAAGATAAATAGCAAATTAGATGCACCTGTGTCAGGGAGGGAGGGAGGGAGGGAGGGAGGGAGGGAGGGAGGGAGGGAGGGAGGGAGGGAGGAAGGGAGGGATTGATCCCACCGTCCAAAATGACTCACCCCTGTGTGCTCCAGACACCAGCGCCAAAGTTGAAGTACAGAAATAATAATACCTCCCACGTCTCTCTCTACCTCCCTTTACCTCCCACGTCTCTCTCTACCTCCCTTTACCTCCCACGTCTCTCTCTACCTCCCTTTACCTCCCACGTCTCTCTCTACCTCCCTTTACCTCCCACGTCTCTCTCTACCTCCCTTTACCTCCCACCTCTCTACCTCCCTTTACCTCCCACGTCTCTCTCCCCTCTGATGACTGAGTTCTCTCTCTACCCCTCACCTCTCTCTCTACCTCCCTTTACCCCCACGTGTCTCTCTCTCTCTCTGTCTCTCTCTCTCTCTCTCTCTCTCTGTCTCTCTCTGTCTCTCTCTCTGTCTCTCTCTGTCTCTCTCTCTGTCTCTCTCTGTCTCTCTCTCTCTCTCTCTCTCTCTCTCCTCTCTCTCTCTCTCTCTCTCCTCCCTCTCTCTCTCTCTCTCAAATTCAAATTCAAGCTGCTTTATTGGCATGAAATTGCCAAAGCAACAATGTATACATTATACATTGTAATAAAATTATAAAGAATAATAATATGAAATGGTATAAAATAATAATGCAAAATGAAATGAGAAAATAACAACAATAAAATGATATCTGCTATCTGCTATCATCAGCCCTACTACCCATACCACTACTACTTGGAATGATAATCACAACAACAACAATAATAGCAATAACAATAATAGCAATAACAATAAGAGCATTAACAATAATAAAATAATAAGTAAGTTACTGTTTACTATACAGATGTTATTATTCAGTGTCTCTCAGGCTATGGCAGGAAAATACATATTTGGCTGCAAGAGATAATCAGCCAATTCATATTCTCTGTTTAGGGCCTGATAGCAATTCAGTCGGGTTTGGGATTTTGTTTCGTTTTTCCAATGTTGTAAATATGAGTCCTTTGATTGGTTCATGATTTTGTTTATTGGAATTCTTTCTTTTGAAGCAGTGCTGGTGTCAGCTTGGTTGATTAGGTCCAACACCAGCTGACTGAGAGGGCTCGTTTCTGGGCT
Organism: Salmo trutta; assembly: GCF_901001165.1. Taxonomy (NCBI): domain Eukaryota; kingdom Metazoa; phylum Chordata; class Actinopteri; order Salmoniformes; family Salmonidae; genus Salmo; species Salmo trutta. The sequence continues at coordinate 45,840 of NW_021822673.1, forward strand.
CAGCTCTTGGGTTTGAAGTGCTTTAAATTGCAGACTTGAATTTGGACTTGAATTTAGATGAGGCCCAAATTTTTATGATCTTTTCTGTATTTTCATTATTACTGGAAAGCGGCCCAATTCTGCCCTATATGCATTAGTTGGTGTATTTCTCTGGACTTGTAGAATTTCCCGACAGAATTCTGCATGTAAGGGCTTCATTTGGATGTTTGTCCCACATTTTAAAGTCCAGTTTATTGAGTGGCCCCCAAACCTCACTTCTGTAAAGAGCTATTGGTAGGATTACACTGTCAAATATTTTGGTCCAAATTCTAATTGGGATGTTGATTTTTCTGAAACATTTTGTTTTTTGTTTCTGATTTTGCATTTCTTTGGTTTTCTCAAATTTGCTTTCGATGCTGCTTTTTGGAATATGCAATTGATGTTTTGAGTGGCTGAATTGACACCTTCTTTATTGTTTTTGGTATCGAAGAACTGTTATACAGTCGTGACCCTCCTCCTATTGGCTACACTATACCTAGACCCTCCTCCTATTGGCTACACTATACCTAGACCCTCCTCCTATTGGCTAGTCTATACCTAGACCCTCCTCCTATTGGCTAGTCTATACCTTGGATCAAGGTGAGACTGTCTCCTCCTCCCGTTCTCCCTCAGACTACAGTCGTGGCCAAAAGTTTTGAGAATGACACAAATATTAATTTCCACAAAGTTTGCTGCTTCAGTGTCTTTAGATATTTTTGTCAGATGTTACTATGGAATACTGAAGTATAATTACAAGTGTTTCATAAGTATCAAAGGCTTTTATTGACAATTACATGAAGTTGATGCAGAGTCAATATTTGCAGTGTTGACCGTTCTTTTTCAAGACCTCTGTAATCTGCCCTGGCATGCTGTCAATTAACTCCTGGGCCACATCCTGACTGATGGCTGCCCATTCTTCCATAATTAATGCTTGGAGTTTGTCAGAATTTGTAGGTTTTTGTTTGTCCACCCGCATCTTGAGGATTGACCACAAGTTCTCAATGGGATTAAGGCCTGGGGAGTTTCCTGGCCATGGACCCAAAATATTGATGTTTTGTTCCCCGAGCCACTTAGTTATCACTTTTGAAATATGGCAAGGCGCTCCATTAAGCTGGAAAAGGCATTGTTCGTCACCAAACTCTTCCTGGATGGTTGGGAGAAGTTGCTCTCGGAGGATGTGTTGGTACCATTCTTTATTCATGGCTGTGTTCTTAGGCAAAATTGTGAGTGAGCCCACTCCCTTGGCTGAGAAGCAACCCCACACATGAATGGTCTCAGGATGCTTTACTGTTGGCATGACACAAGACTGATGGCAGCGCTCACCTTGTCTTCTCCGGACAAGCTTTTTTCCGGATGCCCCAAACAATCAGAAAGGGGATTCATCAGAGAAAATTACTTTACCCTTGTCCTCAGTAGTCCAATCCCTGTACCTTTTGCAGAATATCAGTCTGTCCCTGATGTTTTTCCTGGAGAGAAGTGGCTTCTTTGCTGCCCTTCTTGACACCAGGCCATCCTCCAAAAGTCTTTGCCTCACTGTGCGTGCAGATGCACTAACACCTGCCTGCTGCCATTCCTGAGCAAGCTCTGTACTGGTGGTGCCCCGATCCCACAGCTGAATCAACTTTAGGAGACGGTCCTAGCACTTGCTGGACTTTCTTCACAACAATTGTACCGCTCTCCTTGAAGTTCTTGATGATCCGATAAATGGTTGATTTAGGTGCAATCTTACTGGCAGCAATATCCTTGCCTGTGAAGCCCTTTTTGTGCAAAGCAATGATGACGGCATGTTTCCTTGCAGGTAACCATGGTTGACAGAGGAAGAACAATGATTCCAAGCACCACCCTCATTTTGAAGCTTCCAGTCTGTTATTCAAACTCAATCGGCATGACAGAGTGATCTCCAGCCTTGTCCTCGTCAACACTCACACCTGTGTTAACGAGAGAATCATTGACATGATGTCAGCTGGTCCTTTTGTGGCAGGGCTGAAATGCAGTGGAAATGTTTTTTGGGGATTCAGTTCATTTGCATGGCAAAGAGGGACTCTGCAATTAATTGCAATTCATCTGATCACTCTTCATAACATTCTGGAGTATATGCAAATTGCCATCATACAAACTGAGGCAGCAGATTATGTGAAAATTAATATTTGTGTCATTCTCAAAACTTTTGGCCACGACTGTAGAGTTCATAATTTCATTTGAGTTCAATGTTTCAATGAATCTCTCTGCACTGTTTGGAGCCCATCTGTACGATTGGTTTATGCTGTAGAGTTTATTGGGCTGTTTTTTTGAATGAATATTGCCCGTTATTTTCTGCAGAAACACGTTGATCTGACTGTGGTCTGACAACGGTGTCTGTGGTCTGACAGTGAATGCACTAATGGAGGAGGGGTCGATGTCAGTGATGGCATAATCCACTACACTTGTCCCAAGAGCTGAGCAGTAAGCAAACCGACCTAAAGAGTCCCCTCTGATTCTACCATTAAACACGTACAGGCCTAAGGCTCGACAGAGATGCACTAACTAACCATTTTTGTTCCTTATTTGACCAGGACTGTTTCTATTATTTATAATAGGGCTACTGTACAAGGAGGGGTGTCCAAATATGTGGTGGTTACCTCTCTCATCAGTGTAGTCAGGCTCAGAACCTGTTCTCACATTGAAATCTCCACAAAGAAGCACTTTACCCTCTGCCTGAAATGTAATGATTTCTGTATGGAGATTGTCAACAAACTGATCGTCATAATATGATGAATCTGAAGGAGGAACATAAGCTGCACATATGTATACATCATTGTCACAATAGATTGTACTTTTGTTAAGTTTTAGCCAAATGTGATTAGTACCTTTTTTCATTTCATTCAGTCCTGCTGATGCCAAACGATGATTCCACCTGAGTCTCGGCCCCGTTTAACATTTTTACGTTTGATTGATGGTAGTAAACTTTCTCTATAGCCTGAGGGAGTATCTATGTCTCCACGACACCATGTTTCCAGTAGGATTATGATGTCCTGTCCCTTGATGTTTTTAATCCATTCTGGATTTGTTGTTTTATAACCAAAATGTGAAGAGTTTAGGCCCTGGATATTCCAAGAGCTGATAGTTAATGATCTCATTTATAATAAGTGATATTCACTGGTTTGAGTAAAGTACATTGAAAAAAATATATAGATAGATGTATACACACACACACACACACACACACACACACACACACACACATACACATACACATACATACATACATACATACATACATACATACATACATACATACATACATACATACATACATACATACATACATACATAGATGCAGTAGTTGGCGCACCTCTCCAATCTCTGATGGTTCTAGGTGTCTTTTGCCAGAGGTTACCTCAGCATATGTAGGCTGATGATCTGAATGAAACATGGTGTGGACTGCATCATGTGGTGTACTTCTCTGAAGAACAGTGTTCTGCCCGACCCTGGAGTAGTGATCAGAGCTGTGTTGTGATGGGCCTGGTCTAGTAGAGCTGTGTTGTGATGGGCTGGGTCTAGTAGAGCTGTGTTGTGATGGGCTGGGTCTAGTAGAGCTGTGTTGTAATGGGCCTGGTCTAGTAGAGCTGTATTGTGATGGGCCGGGTCTAGTAGAGCTGTGTTGTGATGGGCCTGGTCTAGTAGAGCTGTATTGTGATGGGCCGGGTCTAGTAGAGCTGTGTTGTGATGGGCCGGGTCTAGTAGAGCTGTGTTGTGATGGGCCGGGTCTAGTAGAGCTGTGTTGTGATGGGCTGGGTCTAGTAGAGCTGTGTTGTGATGGGCTGGGTCTAGTGGAGCTGTGTTGTGATGGGGTCTAGTAGAGCTGTGTTGTGATGGGCTGGATCTAGTAGAGCTGTGTTGTGATGGGCCAGGTCTAGTAGAGCTGTGTTGTGATGGGCCGGGTCTAGTAGAGCTGTGTTGTGATGGGCTGGGTCTAGGTGAGCTGTGTTGTGATGGGCTGGGTCTAGTAGTTCTGTATTGTGATGGGGTCTAGTAGAGCTGTGTTGTGATGGGCCGGGTCTAGTAGAGCTGTGTTGTGATGGGCCTGGTCTAGTAGAGCTGTGTTGTGATGGGCCTGGTCTAGTAGAGCTGTGTTGTGATGGGCCGGGTCTAGTAGAGCTGTGTTGTGATGGGCTGGGTCTAGTAGAGCTGTGTTGTGATGGGCTGGGTCTAGTGGAGCTGTGTTGTGATGGGGTCTAGTAGAGCTGTGTTGTGATGGGCTGGATCTAGTAGAGCTGTGTTGTGATGGGCCGGGTCTAGTAGAGCTGTGTTGTGATGGGCTGGGTCTAGGTGAGCTGTGTTGTGATGGGCCGGGTCTAGTAGAGCTGTGTTGTGATGGGCTGGGTCTAGGTGAGCTGTGTTGTGATGGGCTGGGTCTAGTAGTTCTGTATTGTGATGGGGTCTAGTAGAGCTGTGTTGTGATGGGCCGGGTCTAGTAGAGCTGTGTTGTGATGGGCCGGGTCTAGTAGAGCTGTGTTGTGATGGGCCGGGTCTAGTAGAGCTGTGTTGTGATGGGCCTGGTCTAGTAGAGCTGTGTTGTGATGGGCCTGGTCTAGTAGAGCTGTGTTGTGATGGGCCAATAGACCTGTGTTGTGATGGGCCTGGTCTAGTAGAGCTGTGTTGTGATGGGCCTGGTCTAGTAGAGCTGTGTTGTGATGGGCCGGGTCTAGTAGAGCTGTGTTGTGATGGGCCGGGTCTAGTAGAGCTGTGTTGTGATGGACCTGGTCTAGTAGAGCTGTGTTGTGATGGGCCGGGTCTAGTAGAGCTGTGTTGTGATGGGCTGGGTCTAGTAGAGCTGTGTTGTGATGGGCTGGGTCTAGTGGAGCTGTGTTGTGATGGGGTCTAGTAGAGCTGTGTTGTGATGGGCTGGATCTAGTAGAGCTGTGTTGTGATGGGCCAGGTCTAGTAGAGCTGTGTTGTGATGGGCCGGGTCTAGTAGAGCTGTGTTGTGATGGGCCTGGTCTAGTAGAGCTGTGTTGTGATGGGCCAATAGACCTGTGTTGTGATGGGCCTGGTCTAGTAGAGCTGTGTTGTGATGGGCCTGGTCTAGTAGAGCTGTGCTGTAATAAGCCGTGTCTGGCTCTTCTCTCCTGGGGATGGTGGAGGTACTGTTGTGTCTGGGCTGAAGCAGACTGTGAGGCTGGTATTCTGACCTGGGCTGGAGCAGACTGGGAGGCTGGTATTCTGACCTGGGCTGGAGCAGACTGGGAGGCTGGTAGGATGATCTGGGCTGAAGCAGACTGGGAGTCTGGTAGGATGATCTGGGCTGAAGCAGACTGGGAGGCTGGTATTCTGACCTGGGCTGGAGCAGACTGGGAGGCTGGTATTCTGACCTGGACTGGAGCAGACTGGGAGACTGGTAGGCTGACCTGGGCTGGAGCAGACTGGGAGGCTGGTATTCTGACCTGGGCTGGAGCAGACTGGGAGGCTGGTATTCTGACCTGGACTGGAGCAGACTGGGAGGCTGGTTGGCTGACCTGGACTGGAGCAGACTGGGAGGCTGGTAGGTTGAGCTGGGCTGGAGCAGACTGGGAGGCTGGTAGGCTGACCTGGGCTGGAGCAGACTGGGAGGCTGGTAGGCTGACCTGGGCTGGAGCAGACTGGGAGGCTGGTAGGTTGATCTGGGCTGGAGCAGACTGGGAGGCTGGTAGGTTGACCTGGGCTGGAGCAGACTGGGAGGCTGGTGGGATGATCTGGGCTGGAGCAGACTGGGAGGATGGTAGGCTGATCTGGACTGGAGCAGACTGGGAGGCTGGTAGGTTGATCTGGGCTGGAGCAGACTGGGAGGCTGGTAGGTTGACCTGGGCTGGAGCAGACTAGGAGGCTGGTAGGTTGACCTGGGCTGGAGCAGACTGGGAGGCTGGTAGGCTGACTTGGGCTGGAGCAGACTGGGAGGCTGGTATTCTGACCTGGGCTGGAGCAGACTGAGAGGCTGGTTTTCTGACCTGGGCTGAAGCAGACTGGGAGGCTGGTAGGATGACCTGGGTGGAGCAGACTGGGAGGATGGTAGGCTGACCTGGGTGGAGCAGACTGGGAGAATGGTAGGCTGACCTGGGCTGAAGCAGACTGGGAGGCTGGTAGGATGACCTGGGTGGAGCAGACTGGGAGGATGGTAGGCTGACCTGGGTGGAGCAGACTGGGAGGCTGGTAGGCTGATCTGGGCTGGAGAAGACTGGAAGGCTGGTGCAGTGTCATCAGGCTGTCTGGTGAAGGGTATGCTGGTCTCAGGTTCTGCCTGTGTTGTACCAAGCTGGTGGACATGCTCTCTAGATGCAGAGGACATAATGACTAGCTGCTGGTTGAGGGTGTCAATGTACCTCTCTCTTTGTACTAGCTCCTTTCTTGTTGTGCTCAGAAGGTCTCTGAGGTCATCATTTGTCTGGATCAGTTTGTCCATTCTGCTTTCTAATTTAGCAATAGATGCTCTGCTCTCCTCCCTGAACTGTTTCATCTCTTCTTT
>NW_021822673.1:57335-63572 GCF_901001165.1 Salmo trutta
TGTCTACCCACCAGTCTCTAGGTTGGTTCCTGTGTCTGTCCACCAGTCTCTAGGATGGTTCCTGTCTGTCCACCAGTCTCTAGGATGGTTCCTGTGTCTACCCACCAGTCTCTAGGTTGGTTCCTGTCTGTCCACCAGTCTCTAGGTTGGTTCCTGTGTCTGTCCACCAGTCTCTAGGATGGTTCCTGTGTCTACCCACCAGTCTCTAGGTTGGTTCCTGTGTCTACCCACCAGTCTCTAGGTTGGTTCCTGTGTCTACCCACCAGTCTCTAGGATGGTTCCTGTGTCTACCCACCAGTCTCTAGGTTGGTTCCTGTGTCTACCCACCAGTCTCTAGGTTGGTTCCTGTGTCTACCCACCAGTCTCTAGGTTGGTTCCTGTGTCTACCCACCAGTCTCTAGGATGGTTCCTGTGTCTGTCCACCAGTCTCTAGGTTGGTTCCTGTGTCTGCCCACCAGTCTCTAGGATGGTTCCTGTGTCTGTCCACCAGTCTCTAGGATGGTTCCTGTCTGTCCACCAGTCTCTAGGATGGTTCCTGTGTCTACCCACCAGTCTCTAGGTTGGTTCCTGTGTCTACCCACCAGTCTCTAGGATGGTTCCTGTGTCTACCCACCAGTCTCTAGGATGGTTCCTGTGTCTACCCACCAGTCTCTAGGATGGTTCCTGTCTGTCCACCAGTCTCTAGGTTGGTTCCTGTGTCTGTCCACCAGTCTCTAGGATGGTTCCTGTGTCTACCCACCAGTCTCTAGGATGGTTCCTGTGTCTACCCACCAGTCTCTAGGAAGGTTCCTGTGTCTGTCCACCAGTCTCTAGGTTGGTTCCTGTGTCTACCCACCAGTCTCTAGGATGGTTCCTGTGTCTACCCACCAGTCTCTAGGATGGTTCCTGTGTCTACCCACCAGTCTCTAGGGTGGTTCCTGTCTGTCCACCAGTCTCTAGGTTGGTTCCTGTGTCTGTCCACCAGTCTCTAGGATGGTTCCTGTGTCTGTCCACCAGTCTCTGGGATGGTTCCTGTGTCTACCCACCAGTCTCTAGGTTGGTTCCTGTGTCTACCCACCAGTCTCTAGGATGGTTCCTGTGTCTACCCACCAGTCTCTAGGTTGGTTCCTGTGTCTACCCACCAGTCTCTAGGTTGGTTCCTGTGTCTACCCACCAGTCTCTAGGTTGGTTCCTGTGTCTACCCACCAGTCTCTAGGATGGTTCCTGTGTCTGTCCATCAGTCTCTAGGTTGGTTCCTGTGTCTACCCACCAGTCTCTAGGTTGGTTCCTGTGTCTACCCACCAGTCTCTAGGTTGGTTCCTGTCTGTCGACCAGTCTCTAGGATGGTTCCTGTGTCTACCCACCAGTCTCTAGGTTGGTTCCTGTGTCTACCCACCAGTCTCTAGGTTGGTTCCTGTGTCTGTCCACCAGTCTCTAGGATGGTTCCTGTCTGTCCACCAGTCTCTAGGATGGTTCCTGTGTCTACCCACCAGTCTCTAGGTTGGTTCCTGTGTCTGTCCACCAGTCTCTAGGATGGTTCCTGTCTGTCCACCAGTCTCTAGGATGGTTCCTGTGTCTACCCACCAGACTCTAGGTTGGTTCCTGTGTGTCCACCAGTCTCTAGGTGGTTCCTGTGTCTGTCCACCAGTCTCTAGGTTGGTTCCTGTGTCTACCCACCAGTCTCTAGGATGGTTCCTGTGTCTAACCACCAGTCTCTAGGTTGGTTCCTGTTTCTAACCACCAGTCTCTAGGTTGGTTCCTGTGTCTACCCACCAGTCTCTAGGTTGGTTCCTGTCTACCCACCAGTCTCTAGGTTGGTTCCTGTGTCTACCCACCAGTCTCTAGGATGGTTCCTGTGTCTGTCCACCAGTCTCTAGGTTGGTTCCTGTGTCTGTCCACCAGTCTCTAGGATGGTTCCTGTGTCTGTCCACCAGTCTCTAGGATGGTTCCTGTGTCTACCCACCAGTCTCTAGGATGGTTCCTGTGTCTGTCCACCAGTCTCTAGGTTGGTTCCTGTGTCTACCACCAGTCTCTAGGTTGGTTCCTGTGTCCTACCCACCAGTCTCTAGGTTGGTTTCCTGTCTGTCCACCAGTCTCTAGGTTGGTTCCTGTGTCTACCCACCAGTCTCTAGGTTGGTTCCTGTGTCTCCCCACCAGTCTCTAGGATGGTTCCTGTCTGTCCACCAGTCTCTAGGATGGTTCCTGTGTCTACCCACCAGTCTCTAGGTTGGTTCCTGTGTCTGTCCACAGTCTCTAGGATGGTTCCTGTCTGTCCACCAGTCTCTAGGATGGTTCCTGTGTCTACCCACCAGTCTCTAGGTTGGTTTCCTGTCTGTCCACCAGTCTCTAGGTTGGTTCCTGTGTCTGTCCACCAGTCTCTAGGTTGGTTCCTGTGTCTACCCACCAGTCTCTAGGTTGGTTCCTGTGTCTACCCACCAGTCTCTAGGTTGGTTCCTGTGTCTACCCACCAGTCTCTAGGATGGTTCCTGTGTCTACCCACCAGTCTCTAGGTTGGTTCCTGTGTCTACCCACCAGTCTCTAGGTTGGTTCCTGTGTCTACCCACCAGTCTCTAGGTTGGTTCCTGTGTCTACCCACCAGTCTCTAGGATGGTTCCTGTGTCTGTCCACCAGTCTCTAGGTTGGTTCCTGTGTCTGTCCACCAGTCTCTAGGATGGTTCCTGTGTCTGTCCACCAGTCTCTAGGATGGTTCCTGTCTGTCCACCAGTCTCTAGGATGGTTCCTGTGTCTACCCACCAGTCTCTAGGTTGGTTCCTGTGTCTACCCACCAGTCTCTAGGATGGTTCCTGTGTCTACCCACCAGTCTCTAGGATGGTTCCTGTGTCTACCCACCAGTCTCTAGGATGGTTCCTGTCTGTCCACCAGTCTCTAGGTTGGTTCCTGTGTCTGTCCACCAGTCTCTAGGATGGTTCCTGTGTCTACCCACCAGTCTCTAGGATGGTTCCTGTGTCTACCCACCAGTCTCTAGGAAGGTTCCTGTGTCTGTCCACCAGTCTCTAGGTTGGTTCCTGTGTCTACCCACCAGTCTCTAGGATGGTTCCTGTGTCTACCCACCAGTCTCTAGGATGGTTCCTGTGTCTACCCACCAGTCTCTAGGGTGGTTCCTGTCTGTCCACCAGTCTCTAGGTTGGTTCCTGTGTCTGTCCACCAGTCTCTAGGATGGTTCCTGTGTCTGTCCACCAGTCTCTGGGATGGTTCCTGTGTCTACCCACCAGTCTCTAGGTTGGTTCCTGTGTCTACCCACCAGTCTCTAGGATGGTTCCTGTGTCTACCCACCAGTCTCTAGGTTGGTTCCTGTGTCTACCCACCAGTCTCTAGGTTGGTTCCTGTGTCTACCCACCAGTCTCTAGGTTGGTTCCTGTGTCTACCCACCAGTCTCTAGGTTGGTTCCTGTGTCTGTCCACCAGTCTCTAGGATGGTTCCTGTGTCTACCCACCAGTCTCTAGGTTGGTTCCTGTGTCTACCCACCAGTCTCTAGGTTGGTTCCTGTGTCTACCCACCAGTCTCTAGGTTGGTTCCTGTGTCTACCCACCAGTCTCTAGGTTGGTTCCTGTCTGTCCACCAGTCTCTAGGTTGGTTCCTGTGTCTACCCACCAGTCTCTAGGTTGGTTCCTGTGTCTACCCACCAGTCTCTAGGTTGGTTCCTGTGTCTGTCCACCAGTCTCTAGGATGGTTCCTGTCTGTCCACCAGTCTCTAGGATGGTTCCTGTGTCTACCCACCAGTCTCTAGGTTGGTTCCTGTGTCTACCCACCAGTCTCTAGGTTGGTTCCTGTGTCTACCCACCAGTCTCTAGGATGGTTCCTGTGTCTACCCACCAGTCTCTAGGTTGGTTCCTGTGTCTACCAACCAGTCTCTAGGTTGGTTCCTGTGTCTACCCACCAGTCTCTAGGTTGGTTCCTGTGTCTACCCACCAGTCTCTAGGATGGTTCCTGTGTCTGTCCACCAGTCTCTAGGTTGGTTCCTGTGTCTGCCCACCAGTCTCTAGGATGGTTCCTGTGTCTGTCCACCAGTCTCTAGGATGGTTCCTGTCTGTCCACCAGTCTCTAGGATGGTTCCTGTGTCTACCCACCAGTCTCTAGGATGGTTCCTGTGTCTACCCACCAGTCTCTAGGATGGTTCCTGTGTCTACCCACCAGTCTCTAGGATGGTTCCTGTGTCTGTCCACCAGTCTCTAGGATGGTTCCTGTGTCTACCCACCAGTCTCTAGGTTGGTTCCTGTGTCTACCCACCAGTCTCTAGGTTGGTTCCTGTGTCTGTCCACCAGTCTCTAGGATGTTTCCTGTCTGTCCACCAGTCTCTAGGATGGTTCCTGTGTCTACCCACCAGTCTCTAGGTTGGTTCCTGTGTCTGTCCACCAGTCTCTAGGATGGTTCCTGTCTGTCCACCAGTCTCTAGGATGGTTCCTGTGTCTACCCACCAGTCTCTAGGTTGGTTCCTGTCTGTCCACCAGTCTCTAGGTTGGTTCCTGTGTCTGTCCACCAGTCTCTAGGATGGTTCCTGTGTCTACCCACCAGTCTCTAGGTTGGTTCCTGTGTCTACCCACCAGTCTCTAGGTTGGTTCCTGTGTCTACCCACCAGTCTCTAGGATGGTTCCTGTGTCTACCCACCAGTCTCTAGGTTGGTTCCTGTGTCTACCCACCAGTCTCTAGGATGGTTCCTGTGTCTACCCACCAGTCTCTAGGATGGTTCCTGTGTCTACCCACCAGTCTCTGGGTTGGTTCCTGTGTCTACTTACACAGCTGTGGAGTCCCAGAGAATTTCATGAAGAGACATGACAGACTTTTCTCCTCCTCGTCATCATCCTTCCGGTTTTATCTGTCAGTGGGCTGGAGACACCAGCTGTGTCCCAAATGGCACCCTTTTCCCTGGTCAGTGCAATACATAAGGAAAATGGTGCTGTTTGGGATGTGGGCTCTGTTCAACAGTAGTGCACTATATAGTGAATAAGGTGCTGTTTGGGATAGAGACACGGAAACAGAACTCAGACACCCACATTATCGTCTACCGGCTCAATATGAACTAAGAGAAGATTTGTCAAAGCCCATCACCACCTAGGGCTAGTGTAACGTTAGGGCTAGTGTAACGTTAGGGCTAGTGTAATGTTAGGGCTAGTGTAGCATTAGGGCTAGTGTAATGTTAGGGCTAGTGTAACAGTAGGGCTAGTGTAACCACCTAGGGCTAGTGTAATGTTAGGGCTAGTGTAATGTTAGGGCTAGTGTAATGTTAGGGCTAGTGTAACATTAGGGCTAGTGTAACATTAGGTCTAGTGTAACAGTAGGGCTAGTGTAACGTTAGGGCTAGTGTAACAGTAGGGCTAGTGTAATGTTAGGGCTAGTGTAACGTTAGGGCTAGTGTAATGTTAGGGCTAGTGTAACGTTAGGGCTAGTGTAATGTTAGGGCTAGTGTAATGTTAGGGCTAGTGTAACGTTAGGGCTAGTGTAATGTTAGGGCTAGTGTAACGTTAGGGCTAGTGTAATGTTAGGGCTAGTGTAACATTAGGGCTAGTGTAACATAAGGGCTAGTGTAACAGTAGGGCTAGTGCAATGTTAGGGCTAGTGTAACGTTAGGGCTAGTGTAACAGTAGGGCTAGTGTAATGTTAGGGCTAGTGTAACATTAGGGCTAGTGTAATGTTAGGGCTAGTGTAACAGTAGGGCTAGTGTAACGTTAGGGCTAGTGTAATGTTAGGGCTAGTGTAACATTAGGGCTAGTGTAACAGTAGGGCTAGTGTAATGTTAGGGCTAGTGTAATGTTAGGGCTAGTGTAACATTAGGGCTAGTGTAACATTAGGGCTAGTGTAACATTAGGGCTAGTGTAACAGTAGGGCTAGTGTAATGTTAGGGCTAGTGTAATGTTAGGGCTAGTGTAACATTAGGGCTAGTGTAATGTTAGGGCTAGTGTAACAGTAGGGCTAGTGAAACATTAGGGCTAGTGTAACAGTAGGGCTAGTGTAACATTAGGGCTAGTGTAACATTAGGGCCAGTGTAATGTTAGGGCTAGTGTAACGTTAGGGCTAGTGTAACGTTAGGGCTAGTGTAAACACCTAGGGCTAGTGTAATGTTAGGGCTAGTGTAACATTAGGGCTAGTGTAACATTAGGGCTAGTGTAACATTAGGGCTAGTGTAACATTAGGGCTAGTGTAACGTTAGGGCTAGTGTAATGTTAGGGCTAGTGTTAACACCTACGGCTAGTGTAACATTAGGGCTAGTGTAACATTAGGGCTAGTGTAACAGTAGGGCTA
>NW_021822673.1:64072-96572 GCF_901001165.1 Salmo trutta
GCGAGAGAGGAGTGAGCGGAGAAGCTAGGGAGAGGAGAGCGGAGAAGCGGAGATTGAGAGAGGAGAGAGAGAGAGAGAGAGAGTTCAGATCATCTGGGGAATATGAGAGAGAGAGAGAGAGAGAGAGAGAGTTTAGATCATCTGGGGAATATGAGAGAAGAGAGAGAGAGAGAGAGAGAGAGAGAGAGAGAGAGAGTTCAGATCATCTGGGGAAAATGAGAGAGAAAGAGAGAGAGAAAGAGAGAGAGAGAGAGAGAGAGAGAGAGAGAGAGAGAGAGAGAGAGTTCAGATCATCTGGGGAATGAGAGAGAGAGAGAGTTCAGATCATCTGGGGAATGAGAGAGAGAGAGAGTTCAGATCATCTGGGGAATGAGAGAGAGAGAGAGTTCAGATCAGTATATCAAAATATTTGGAAAAGTAAAATGTCTAAATGAATTCCATTAAAAGCTGGATTTCTACCAGCTCTTTCCAGTCATAGTTACAGGAGCTGTATGTCAGCGTGAACCATAGAGATATGTTTCCATGATATTTCTACGGGGATACCTTCGGACTCTCTCCACATCAGGATCCACCCTGACCATCTTCTTCTTGTCCTCTGTAGAGGAGACCAGACTGGTGTCCTCCTGGTTAGCAAATGCCTGGAGGGAGGTGGAAGCAAGAAGGGACATGTTTTTTCCTTGTTCAATTTCCACCTCAGCTCTGTCAGGCCAGAGAGGATCAAGGCTCGTTCATTATTTTTATTTCATTTATTTATTGAACCTTTATTTAACTAGGGCAAGTCAGTTAAGAACGCATTCTTATTTACAATGACGGCCTACCCCGGCAAAACCCAGACGACGCTGGGCTAATTGCCCCTATGGGTCTCCCGATCACGACCGGATGTGATACAGCCTGGATTCAACACACTTCTTACCACTGTTCTGTTCCATTCAGGAAATCACATTTAAATTCACTTGGAATTATGTTTTTTTTAATTAAAACTATTTTTGAAGTGTTTTGTTAGTAGAACTTTCCTGCAGTCAATGACCAAAATCACCCTCTTCTGCCTCATGGGTGGAATGTTATTCATATTTTTCATAATTTCATAATTCATAAAGATATATCTTTTTTTTTAAACAGACAAAAATCCTGTGTTTATTTATATTTTAATCTTCTGTGATGTATATAAAGTGTAATATTGGGATGCAAACTCAAAATGTAATACATTTCAACTCTATATCTTACATGATACAGGTGACTTCTTCTTTAAGCCCATAACCATGTGTGTGAGGTGAATACTTTAGTTTCAAAGTAGATTTGTTTCAGACTACCCAGAATCACTCTGCGTGACCCTGATTTAGCCCCCTGCAGTAAAATGAAGAGAAAACAAGTTTAAGGTTGTTTTCTGTGTATTTGCGTGCTCCAAACTGTAGGTTTGTGTACCTTCCTGGTGAGTCTGAAGTATCCAGTCATAGGAGACATCAGCATCATCTTGAGGACGACGATAGTGGCGTAGGTAGAGAAGGCCAGGAACACCTCGCTGTCGATCATATGAGTTAGTTCTGCCATGTCTGTTCGGTAGAGTCCCGCTAGACAACAGAACAGACAACGTAAACTCAGCGATGACACCGGTTTAGGTTTGATTGAACTTCAAGTGGATTTGAAAAAGGGGTTTTACATTTCAACTTTTAAAAAAAATTCTTCATTAAATAAAAATAAATATACGTAATTGATCATTGATCTAATGGTAATAACACGTTAATAAACCCTATGCATGTAGATATTATTGATTTACGACAGCTCTTGTTTATGTTCTTTTTATTAGGGTGCTATTGCAGAGTTTTGGAGAGCAGCGTTCAATGGCAAAACCCAACACTTATGTTTCTAATCGTTGTAATGTGTGACATGTGTACTGTTTCTGGGGTAGCTTACACACAGATACAATTTACCCAAAAGAAAGGTAGTACTTTCCCCGTGTATACTATGATACATTAAATGTACGCATTGTATTGTTACACAATGTCTCCCATACACATGTTATAAAGTGTTAGCGCATTTACATAGTCTACTCACATTACGCTAAATAGCCTCCTTGTTTTCTTCAGAGAACGATACAAATGTAACTATTGTACCGGCTACGTTTTAAACACATGCTCTACAATAATACCCGCTGATGGCGTTAGCAAAGTTTATTTTGAGTTGAGTAACTAGTTTCATACCTTTTCCAGAAGTTGTTGTTTGAATCTGGCCCAGGGTAAAGTACCAGCCTACTGGACTGTACCGATGTGGGCGGTTTGTTCTGCAGTTTCAGAAAAAAACAGGCGAATATTTGGACTTCCGCCAAGTCTGCGGCTCAACCCAAAAAATGCGCCCACTTCCTCCTATGACTTTATGCTACCGTTCATTGTCTGATTAACACATTTTCATCTATAACATCTATGTATATTCCTTCTACAAAACAAATACCATGAGACATGTCATTCTGGAGAATGTTCGTTTATTTACAGGGAGAAAGCAGAAACAAGGTAAACCAATTAGTGGGATTACAGATATGTCGCCTAGTAAACATATCAGATGATATGTAGATCTAAAAAAATATACAGAATTTAAAAAGATAAAAGAATTCGATCAAGTAAGGTCATATTCATTAAGCCAATTAGCAAAATAGCTCTGGTATTTGTAGCCTACTTCATAGGCCTATTTAAATTCGGTTCAAACAATAGTTTCCCCCCCAGTTTTTAATTCAACTTTAATTCCTAAAACCTGAATTGAATAATTTATAAACATTAGATTATCACATCAGATGCAAAAAAAATGTCTAAGATATAAAATAGGTGTTTGCAGTCAGTCAGACAACCAGACCGACCGGTCTGTAGTGCTGTGTGACAGACCGGTCTGTAGTGCTGTGTGACAGACCGGTCTGTAGTGCTGTGGGCCATACCGGTCTGTAGTGCTGTGTGACAGACCGGTCTGTAGTGCTGTGGGCCATACCGGTCTGTAGTGCTGTGTGACAGACCGGTCTGTAGTGCTGTGTGACAGACCGGTCTGTAGTGCTGTGTGACAGACCGGTCTGTAGTGCTCGGTATTACTGCACTATTGGACCTAGAAACACAAGCATTTTACAGCACACGCGATAACATCTGTAAATCTGTACACACAACCAATAAACTGGTGATGTGATGTGGGTAAAACAGGCAGATACATGCGGTATCAGATACTCAACTACACTTGATTTTAGTTTAGGGCTCCGTTCAATCCGTATCGCCTAAGTTCAGCGCTGTAGCGCACATGAAATGTAAACGTAGTTTCCGAATGAAGCGATATATGCAGCGTTTACCTGGAATGGAGTCTCCGAGGGAACATTACCGTTCAATGTCTATTGCGCTCCAGCACTGAACTTCCGTGAGATAGATTGAATCGAGATCTAAGTTTAGTTTAATTATTTTTGCTCATATTATAATTTTTTTGCACAGATCAAATTTAGTTCTGAGTTAAAAACAAAACGTGCAGGGAATGTCAAGTTAGTCTGCCTGATACAACAGAACCAATAGAATAGTCCCAGAAGTGCAAACTCCAAGTTCATTCAAGCACTGTCAAATGTATTTAACATTATGTAGCGTATTTGATCCAGGTGTGATAAATGTGTGAGTGTCTCCTCAGGGGTAGAGTGTCCCGAGGACTATTTTAGGCCATCTGAAAACTTTGAATCAATCAATCTGATTAATTGATTGATCGCTTCTTCAGAGATGGGTTGTGCTTAGCACCCTGAATGCCATGGAGAAGGTAGCGCCCATGCCAACCATCCAAGTTAGACCTCTGCTGGGCTGGGGCAGGGGGAGGACGTAGGCCACCGTGTGGAAGAGCCTGGAACCAACAAACACCCGGAAGTGGAGCAGAGCAGTGGAGAGGTCTGGCCCCGTCAGGGTATACAGCAGACCAATCACTACGAATGGAATGATGTTCTCCAGGTCGTTCTGGTGGCATCTGGGGAATGAGAGACAGAGTTCAGATCATCTGGGGAATATGAGAGAGAAAGAGAGAGAGAGAAAGAGAGAGAGAGAGAGTTCAGATCATCTGGGGAATGAGAGAGAGAGTTCAGATCATCTGGGGAATGAGAGAGAGAGTTCAGATCATCTGGGGAATGAGAGAGAAAGTTCAGATCATCTGGGGAATGAGAGAGAGAGTTCAGATCATCTGGGGAATGAGAGAGAGTTCAGATTATCTGGGGAATGAGAGAGAGAGTTCAGATTATCTGGGGAATGAGAGAGAGAGTTCAGATCATCTGGGGAATGAGAGAGAGAGTTCAGATCATCTGGGGAATGAGAGACAGAGTTCAGATCATCTGGGGAATGAGAGAGAGTTCAGATCATCTGGGGAATGAGAGAGAGAGTTCAGATCATCTGGGGAATGAGAGAGAGTTCAGATCATCTGGGGAATGAGAGAGAGTTCAGATCATCTGGGGAATGAGAGAGAGAGTTCAGATCATCTGGGGAATGAGAGAGAGAGTTCAGATCATCTGGGGAATGAGAGAGAGAGTTCAGATCATCTGGGGAATGAGAGAGAGAGTTCAGATTATCTGGGGAATGAGAGAGAGAGAGTTCAGATTATCTGGGGAATGAGAGAGAGAGAGAGTTCAGATTATCTGGGGAATATGAGAGAGAGTTCAGATCATCTGGGGAATGAGAGAGAGAGTTCAGATCATCTGGGGAATGAGAGAGAGTTCAGATTATCTGGGGAATGAGAGAGAGAGAGTTCAGATTATCTGGGGAATGAGAGAGAGAGAGTTCAGATTATCTGGGGAATGAGAGAGAGAGTTCAGATCATCTGGGGAATGAGAGAGAGAGTTCAGATTATCTGGGGAATGAGAGAGAGAGTTCAGATTATCTGGGGAATGAGAGAGAGAGTTCAGATCATCTGGGGAATGAGAGAGAGAGAGTTCAGATCATCTGGGGAATGAGAGAGAGAGAGTTCAGATCATCTGGGGAATGAGAGAGAGTTCAGATCATCTGGGGAATGAGAGAGAGAGAGTTCAGATTATCTGGGGAATGAGAGAGAGAGTTCAGATCAGAGAATGTAAGAGCTATACTAGACCAGATATTGTCATGGACGACTCCATCTCTACTCATGGAATCCCAATCCTTTAAAGTTTTAAATATTTGGGAATAGATTTACTTCCTTCTTTAGATAAAACCGCTGGCAGAAACTTTAACACAACGCTCAAATCAATTCAATCCGACCTCTAGATGGAACAACATCCCAGTTGCTATCTATTGTCCAAATCTATATGTTGCAACGGCTGAATTTCTGTAGTTCAATGCTTCCCATGGCTCCTCCTTCTGGCTACTGGGATACAACTCATAGTGAGGTTTAAAAATGTACAGTATATGTCGAGGTAAATTATTAAATATATAATTAATACATTTACAAGGAGGGAAAGACATATGAGGACTATTCGTATCAAACCTTAAAATTGTATTTTACAGGCATAATATGGAGTCTCCTATTGACCTGGAAGAGGTGGTCTCCACTGATATCCCTTAAACAATGTAATATGGTGTCTCCTAGTGCCCTGGAAGAGATGGTCTCCACTGATATCCCTTAAACAATGTAATATGGAGTCTCCTATTGACCTGGAAGAGGTGGTCTCCACTGATATCCCTTAAACAATGTAATATGGTGTCTCCCATTGACCTGGAAGAGGTGGTCTCCAATGATATATCCCTTAAACAATGTAATATGGAGTCTCCTATTGCCTTGGAAGAGGTGGTCTCCACTGATATATCCCTTAAACAATGTAATATGGTGTCTCCCATTGACCTGGAAGAGGTGGTCTCCAATGATATATCCCTTAAACAATGTAATATGGAGCCTCCTAGTGCCCTGGAAGAGGTGGTCTCCACTGTTATCCCTTAAACAATGTAAATTACTCTTTGGTCCTATTACTGCTCACACAATCTATATTTGTTACAAAATGGAAAAATAATGTAACTGGGAATCAAAATCGCCCGTACTCCAATATTTCACAATGATGCCTTCCCACCAAATGTTCCAAAAGTGGAATCCGTACCCATGGCGATATCATGGACAGTAAAGGCTTGAGAACATTCCAGGATGTGAAAGATAAATACACATTACCAGGCAACTCCTTTTTTCCTATATTTACAATTTAGTTCAGCTATGCTGGCCTATGGAGTACCTACCGAACCATGCAACGATTGGATTTATAAATACACGATACACAGATCTGGGATTTATAAATACATGATCTGGGATTTATAAATACACAGATCTGGGATTTATAAATACACAGATCTGGGATTTATAAATACATGATCTGGGATTCATAAATACATGATCTGGGATTCATAAATACACGATCTGGGATTTATAAATACACGATCTGGGATTTATAAATACATGATCTGGGATTTATAAATACATGATCTGGGATTTATAAATACATGATCTGGGATTCATAAATACATGATCTGGGATTCATAAATACACGATCTGGGATTTATAAATACATGATCTGGGATATATAAATACATGATCTGGGATTTATAAATACATGATCTGGGATTTATAAATACATGATCTGGGATTTATAAATACATGATCTGGGATTTATGAATACATGATCTGGGATTCATAAATACACGATCTGGGATTTATAAATACACAATCTGGGATTTATAAATACATGATCTGGGATTTATAAATACATGATCTGGGATTTATAAATACATGATCTGGGATTTATAAATACATGATCTGGGATTTATAAATACATGATCTGGGATTCATAAATACATGATCTGGGATTCATAAATACACGATCTGGGCTCCGTTAAAGGACTGATCTCTTTTGAACAACTTCTGGTAAAATATGACCTTGGCATCCCGTAAGTTATACATGATTCAAATCACAGACTGTATTTAACACCTAAGGAAACATTTTATGATGAAAATGGCCCCAATTCCCATATGTTTACTGTGTCCCCTTAAATCACGTAGACCAGTTCCTTCATATGATGTGGGAGGACCCTTGCAGTTAAACGCTTCCAGGGAAAAGTTAGAAAAATACATTTTGAAGAGAATGAATTTAAATATTCAGTGCTTTGCATCTATTATGTTACTTAACGATGTTAGGTCCTTGAATCTCTCAGTCAATCAGAGAAGATTACTGTTGGCAGGCAGCACTGTTGGATCTAAGGTGGCGACCACCTCACTCATGGTTTCCTGGTGGGAGGATGGATGGGGACTGAGGGGGGGAATGTGTCGGGGATGTCGTTGCATGCATTTATTTGACTGTATTTGAATCAACTCTGAAAAAGAGTTGGTTACAAAAAATAATAGAATAGAACAAAAGTATTTAATAACTGAAGTCTGGGGGGGGCCTCTATAAGTCTAGGGGGGGGCCTCTATAAGTCTAGGGGGGGGCCTCTATAAGTCTAGGGGGGGGCCTCTATAAGTCTAGGGGGGGCCTCTATAAGTCTAGGGGGGGGCCTCTATAAGTCTAGCGGGGGGGCTCTATAAGTATAGGGGGGAGATCTATAAGTTTAGGGGGGGGCTCTATACGTCTAGTAGGGCTGGTTCTATAAGTCCAGGGGGCCTCTATACATTTGGGGTGGGCCTCTATAAGTCTAGGATGGGCCTCTATAAGTCTAGGGTGGTACTCAATAAGTCTAGGGGGGGCTTTATAAGTTTAGGGGGGCCTCTATAAGTCCAGGGGGCCTCTATAAGTCTAGTGGGGCCTCTATACATTTGGGGGGGGGGCTCTATAAGTCTAGGGGGGCCTCTATAAGTCTAGGGGGCCTCTATAAGGGTGGGCCTACCTTCTCACACGTTCCACATCCGGGTCAACTCTCAGCATCCTCTTCTTGTCCTCTGGAGTCTTAGCCATCCCTGTGTCTTCCACGTTGGCAAAACACTGTGGAGGGAGAGACAAGTTTACACCATAGAGTTCACTTACAGGCTCTATAACACCGTGGAGGGAGAGACAAGTTTACACCATAGAGTTCACTTACAGGCTCTATAACACCGTGGAGGGAGATTACCAACATTCCTGTACCTTTCTGGTGAAGCGGAAGTATGCCGTCATAGGAGACATCAGCATCATCTTGAGGACGACGATAGTGGCGTAGGTAGAGAAGGCCAGGAACACCTCGCTGTCTATCCCGGATGGCATTTCCTTCGTCTTGTTATTACTCTGCTATGACCAACAAGAGACACGGTAAACAGCATTGGACTTTTTGCTCTTTATAAAGACAGCCTGAACGGTGAGTACCAATATTTACAGAAGTCATCATGCATACTGAACATGCATTAAATTCCAATGAAACCACCAACATGCTGGGCCCAGACACCCAACACCGTCTGATTCACAGACTGACATATAGCAACGAATATGATAGTATCTATAGTCTGACTGGTGTACAGACTAGCATCTATAAACACAGCTGCTGTATCTGTAGTCTGACTGGTGTACAGACTAGCATCTATAAACACAGCTGCTGTATCTGTAGTCTGACTGGTGTACAGACTAGCATCTATAAACACAGCTACTGTTAAGGGATCTGTAGTCTGACTGGTGTACAGACTAGCATCTATAAACATAGCTGCTGTTATGTTTCACCATGTAGTCTGACTGGTGTACAGACTAGCATCTATAAACACAGCTGCTGTTAAGGGTTCTGTAGTCTGACTGGTGTACAGACTAGCATCTATAAACACAGCTACTGTTAAGGGATCTGTAGTCTGACTGGTGTACAGACTAGCATCTATAAACACGGCTGCTGTTAAGGGATCTGTAGCTTGTTTTTGGTCACAGGTTCAGGAATGGCTGAATAATTGCAACATTTACCTGGAGCTAACTCTGCAGATAGCACTACTGGGTGATCTGATAACTCTGCAGATAGCACTACTGGGTGATCTGATAACTCTGCAGATAGCACTACTGGGTGATCTGATAACTCTGCAGATAGCACTACTGGGTGATCTGATAACCCTGCAGATAGCACTACTGGGTGATCTGATAACTCTGCAGATAGCACTGCTGGGTGATCTGATAACTCTGCAGATAGCACTACTGGGTGATCTGATAACTCTGCAGATAGCACTACTGGGTGATCTGATAACTCTGCAGATAGCACTACTGGGTGATCTGATAACTCTGCAGATAGCACTGCTGGGTGATCTGATAACTCTGCTGATAGCACTACTGGGTGATCTGATAACTCTGCAGATAGCACTACTGGGTGATCTGATAACTCTGCAGATAGCACTACTGGGTGATCTGATAACCCTGCAGATAGCACTACTGGGTGATCTGATAACCCTGCAGATAGCACTACTGGGTGATCTGATAACTCTGCAGATAGCACTACTGGGTGATCTGATAACCCTGCAGATAGCACTACTGGGTGATCTGATAACTGTGCAGATAGCACTACTGGGTGATCTGATAACTCTGCAGATAGCACTACTGGGTGATCTGATAACTCTGCAGATAGCACTACTGGGTGATCTGATAACCCTGCAGATAGCACTACTGGGTGATCTGATAACTCTGCAGATAGCACTACTGGGTGATCTGATAACTCTGCAGATAGCACTACTGGGTGATCTGATAACTCTGCAGATAGCACTACTGGGTGATCTGAAAAGTCATAGTCAATCAATCAATAATATAAATATTATTTTAGCAAAAAAAATGTATCTTTAATTTACAATCTGTAGAAACTATGAGAATAGAAAGGTTCAGAACTTTTGTGAAACATCACAGCACAGTTGAAAAGATATGGCAAATAGAAACCCAATATGGATGGTGTTAAGAGATGGGAGGGGTTGAATGGAGCTGAAGGGTGAGACTAATAACAACAAGATAACAAATGTAAAATATACTGTGTCTGTAAAATGTATATAGGTTCAGAACTGTTGTAAAATAGCACAGTTACAAATAAACATGGTAGTCGTATGTAAAATAGTCTTGTGTTTGAGAAATTGAAATTATTCGTGTTTTTATGTTTTGTATTTCTCGCCCTGCTGTTCCATTGGATGTTGGCTAGGCGTTCCGCCTGTCCTCGACATTAAGTTAAAAATATAAAAATAATCAAAGCAGCCTATTGTTAAGTCCTATAAAATCCATTCAATGCACTATCAATGAGCAACGCACTGCTATGCAGGTTTAGCCTGTCAGTGTCAACAGCAACATTTGAATTAAAACCCCAATCTGTTTGAATGATAGGCTACTACTGCCAGTTCCGTATGTCACTGTGTTCAGTTCACGGCTCTTATCACTATCATAGCAGCGCAGCAGTGGGTTTTACCGTTCAAATGTAACCGTCGCATATGGCGTCAGATAAGTAGCCTAACATGTAGCCAAAGTTCAACAAAATAATTCGCGCGAGGAGTTGGGGCTAAAACAAAACACTTTCTTTTGCTGATGTTACACTAACTGTCTGTTACTGGCGCACAACCCCGTCCTGCACCGGCTGTAGATTTACACACAGAAAAACCCTGGATGAACTTTGATGAGTGTGGAAAAAATGTTTTTTACCAGTCGGGAGTGTAAGTCCTTCTCTCTGTAAATCAGAAGTAGAAGTATATCTGAAGTAGTATATTTCAGAGACCGGAGATCGTTTGACACTGCAAAGGGAGGTGTTGTTGAATTCTGGGACACTTGGACCAAAGCCACATGTGGTGTTGCGTAATTGAGGGCAGGTTGAATTGACACACATTCCACTACCAACGGTAAACATTGTTATTGTTAGGCAACAATTCGTATGGTATATATACATACCCTTACGGAAAAATATTGCAGTCAGAGTGCAGTACAACTGCAGTACACTGTAGTATAACTGTAGTTAGAGTGCAGTACAACTGGAGTACACTGTAGTATAACTGTAGTTAGAGTGCAGTACAACTGGAGTACACTGTAGTATAACTGTAGTTAGAGTGCAGTACAACTGCAGTACACTGTAGTATAACTGTAGTTAGAGTGCAGTACAACTGCAGTTAGAGTGCAGTACAACTGCAGTACACTGTAGTATAACTGTAGTTAGAGTGCAGTATAATTAGAGTATGCTGCAAATACTGCGTCCAAAAGAACACAGTTTTTTTACTGCAGTAATTTTCCAGTGTGAGCTCAGTTAGGGTGCAGTATAACCGCAGCTCAGCTGCAGTACACTGCAGTTATTCTGTAATTACTGAGTCCAAAGTACCACAGTCGACTGCAGCTACTGCACTTTAACTGCAGCTTCAAAACTACAATATTTTTTTGTAAGAGTAAGTTTGTTTATGCAAGGAACTGCAGTGTGCACATTTTGATTTTGTGTGTGTGTGTGTCTGCCAGCATGTGTGTGTGTGTGTGTGTCTGCCATTATGTCTGTGTGTGTGTGTGTGTGTGTCTGTGTGTGTGTGTGTGTCTGTCTGCATGTGTGTGTGTGTGTGTGTGTGTGTGTGTGTGTCTGTCTGCATGTCTGTGTGTGTGTGTGTGTCTGTGTGTGTGTGTGTCTGCCTGCATGCCTCTGTGTGTGTGTGTGTGTGTGTGTGTGTGTGTGTGTGTGTGTGTGTGTGTTTGCCAGCATGCCTCTGTGTGTGTGTGCGTGTCTGTCTGCATGTCTCTGTGTGTGTGTGTCTGCATGCCTCTGTGTGTGTGTGTGTGTGTCTGTTTCTCTGCCTGCAAGTCTCTGTGTGTGTGTGTGTGTGTCTGCATGCCTCTATGTGTGTGTGTGTGTGTGTGTGTGTGTGTGTGTGTGTGTGTGTGTGTGTGTGTGTGTGTGTGTGTACCCTATCACCTGCAAGTAGACCAAAGGTGTTAGCTTGCCGAACAAACGTTTCCAGTTCCAGTTAATCACTGTAGATCTCTTCACCTCCTGAACCCTTATTGGAGACAGACAGGTTCCAAAGAGCACCCAGTCAGTTGACGCTGACTCACCGTGACCGTTCCAACAACACGCCATAGCAAAGCTGATCTGAGCTGTGCTGGTATGTCTGGTCTCATCTCCAAGACCTCTCAATTCCAGTTCTGCTAGGCTAGCTTTGGATTCAGCATCCGGGTTTGGTTGTGCAGTGACTCCAGAAGCCTAATGATCAGCTATTAATAGCTTAATGATTCATTTAGACATAAATTATGTACACTGGATGTGTAACGGATCACGTTTGACAAATAGATGATAAAGATGTATTTAAACCAGATACGATTTGAAGTTTTCAGGACTTTAGAGACGTGGAACGTCGTCAAATTATTTCATTGTTTCAGAAACTACATTTCCTGTCTGTCTGTCTGTCTGTCTGTCTGTCTGTCTGTCTGTCTGTCTGTCTGTCTGTCTGTCTGTCTGTCTGTCTGTCTGTCTGTCTGTCTGTCTGTCTGTCTGTCTGTCTGTCTGTCTGTGTGTGTGTGTGTGTGTGTGTGTGTGTGTGTGTGTGTGTGTGTGTGTGTGTGTGTGTGTGTTTAGTGAAGTAGGGCCACTCAGCTGCTCATTAGGCTAACAGCTCCAGGGCTTTGTCTCCACCAGTCACACTGGATCCTACAGCACCGACTGCACCCTAAAAAACCACAGAAGAAGAACAGACCTATTAGTGCTAAAAATGTTGAACTTTTGCACAGTTGTATATAGGGAGTTGTTTACAGGTGATGAGTTGTTGATGCAACCAAACCAGGTGTGTTCTCTGTGATGAGTTGATGCAACCAAACCAGGTGTGTTCTCTGTGATGAGTTGTTGATGCAACCAAACCAGGTGTGTTCTCTGTGAGGAGTTGATGCAACCAAACCAGGTGTGTTCTCTGTGATGAGTTGATGATGCAACCAAACCAGGTGTGTTCTCTGTGATTTGTTGATGCAACCAAACCAGGTGTGTTCTCTGTGATGAGTTGTTGATGCAAACAAACCAGGTGTGTTCTCTGTGATGAGTTGTTGATGCAACCAAACCAGGTGTGTTCTCTGTGATGAGTTGTTGATGCAACCAAACCAGGTGTGTTCTCTGTGATGAGTTGATGAAACCAAACCAGGTGTGTTGTGATTTGTTAATGCAACCAAACCAGGTGTGTTATGATTTGTTGATGCAACCAAACCAGGTGTGTTCTCTGTGATTTGTTGATGCAACCAAACCAGGTGTGTTCTCTGTGATGATTTGTTGATGCAACCAAACCAGGTGTGTTCTCTGTGATGATTTGTTGATGCAACCAAACCAGGTGTGTTCTCTGTGATGAGTTGTTGATGCAACCAAACCAGGTGTGTTCTCTGTGATGAGTTGATGCAACCAAACCAGGTGTGGTCTCTGTGATGAGTTGATGCAACCAAACCAGGTGTGTTCTCTATGATGAGTTGTTGATGCAACCAAACCAGGTGTGTTCTCTGTGATTTGTTTATGCAACCAAACCAGGTGTGTTCTCTGTGATTTGTTGATGCAACCAAACCAGGTGTGTTCTCTGTGAGGAGTTGATGCAACCAAACCAGGTGTGTTCTCTGTGATGAGTTGTTGATGCAACCAAACCAGGTGTGTTCTCTGTGATGAGTTGTTGATGCAACCAAACCAGGTGTGTTCTCTGTGAGGAGTTGATGCAACCAAACCAGGTGTGTTCTCTGTGATGAGTTGTTGATGCAACCAAACCAGGTGTGTTCTCTGTGATGAGTTGTTGATGCAACCAAACCAGGTGTGTTCTCTGTGATGAGTTGATGATGCAACCAAACCAGGTGTGTTCTCTGTGATGAGTTGTTGATGCAACCAAACCAGGTGTGTTCTCTGTGATGAGTTGTTGATGCAACCAAACCAGGTGTGTTCTCTGTGATGAGTTGTTGATGCAACCAAACCAGGTGTGTTCTCTGTGATGAGTTGATGAAACCAAACTAGGTGTGTTGTGATTTGTTAATGCAACCAAACCAGGTGTGTTATGATTTGTTGATGCAACCAAACCAGGTGTGTTCTCTGTGATTTGTTGATGCAACCAAACCAGATGTGTTCTCTGTGATGATTTGTTGATGCAACCAAACCAGGTGTGTTCTCTGTGATGATTTGTTGATGCAACCAAACCAGGTGTGTTCTCTGGGATGAGTTGTTGATGCAACCAAACCAGGTGTGTTCTCTGTGATGAGTTGATGCAACCAAACCAGGTGTGTTCTCTGTGATTTGTTGATGCAACCAAACCAGGTGTGTTCTCTGTGATGAGTTGATGCAACCAAACCAGGTGTGTTCTCTGTGATGAGTTGTTGATGCAACCAAACCAGGTGTGTTCTCTGTGATGAGTTGATGCAACCAAACCAGGTGTGGTCTCTGTGATGAGTTGATGCAACCAAACCAGGTGTGTTCTCTGTGATGAGTTGTTGATGCAACCAAACCAGGTGTGTTCTCTGTGATGAGTTGATGCAACCAAACCAGGTGTGTTCTCTGTGATGAGTTGATGCAACCAAACCAGGTGTGTTCTCTGTGATGAGTTGATGCAACCAAACCAGGTGTGTTGTCATTTGTTAATGCAACCAAACCAGGTGTGTTCTCTGTGATTTGTTTATGCAACCAAACCAGGTGTGTTCTCTGTGATGAGTTGATGCAACCAAACCAGGTGTGTTCTGATTTGTTGATGCAACCAAACCAGGTGTGTTCGCTGTGATTTGTTGATGCAACCAAACCAGGTGTGTTCTCTGTGATGAGTTGATGCAACCAAACCAGGTGTGTTCTGATTTGTTGATGCAACCAAACCAGGTGTGTTCTCTGTGATGAGTTGTTGATGCAACCAAACCAGGTGTGTTCTCTGTGATGAGTTGATGCAATCAAACCAGGTGTGTTCTCTGTGATGAGTTGTTGATGCAACCAAACCAGGTGTGTTCTCTGTGATGAGTTGTTGATGCAACCAAACCAGGTGTGTTCTCTGTGATGAGTTGATGATGCAACCAAACCAGGTGTGTTCTCTGTGATGAGTTGTTGATGCAACCAAACCAGGTGTGTTCTCTGTGATGAGTTGTTGATGCAACCAAACCAGGTGTGTTCTCTGTGATGAGTTGTTGATGCAACCAAACCAGGTGTGTTCTCTGTGATGAGTTGATGATGCAACCAAACCAGGTGTGTTCGCTGTGATTTGTTGATGCAACCAAACCAGGTGTGTTCTCTGTGATTTGTTGATGCAACCAAACCAGGTGTGTTCTCTGTGATTTGTTGATGCAACCAAACCAGTTGAAGCCAGTATACAGTTGAAGTCGGAAGTTTACATACACTTAGGTTGGAGTCATTAAAACTTGTTTTTCAACCACTCAACAAATTTCTTGTTAACAAACTAGAGTTTTGGCAAGTCGGTTAGGACATCTACTTTGTGCATGACACAAGTGATTTTTCCAACAATTGTTTACAGAAAGATTATTTCACTTAGAATTCACTGTATCAAATTTCCAGTGGGTCAGAAGTTTACAGACACTAAGTTGACTGTGCCTTTAAACAGCTTGGAAAATTCCAGAAAATGATGTCATGGCTTTAGAAGCTTCTGATAGGCTAACTGACATAATTTGAGTTAATTGGAGGTGTACCTGTGGATGTATTTCAAGGCCTACCTTCAAACTCAGTGCCTCTTTGCTTGACATCATGGGAAAATCAAAAGAAATCAGCCAAGACCTTAGAAAAGAAATTGTAGACCTCCACAAGTCTGGTTCATCCTTGGGAGCAATTTCCAAACGCCTGAAGGTACCACATTCATCTGTACAAACAATAGTACGCAAGTATAAACACCATGGGACCACACAGCCGTCATACCGCTCAGGAAGGAGATGCGTTCTGTCTCCTGGAGATGAATGAACTTTGGTGCGAAAAGTGCAAATCAATCCCAGAACAACAGCGAAGGACCTTGAGAAGATGCTGGAGGAAACAGGTACAAAAGTATCTATATCCACAGTAAAACGAGTCCTATATTGTCATAACCTGAAAGGCCGCTTAGCAAGGAAGAAGCCACTGCTCCAAAACCGCCATAAAAAAGCCTGACTACGGTTTGCAACTGCACATGGGGACAAAGATCGTACTTTTTGGAGAAATGTCCTCTGGTCTGATGAAACAAAAAAGGAACTGTTTGGCCATAATGACCATCGTTATGTTTGGATGAAAAGGGGGAGGTTTGCAAGCCGAAGAACACCATCGCAACCGTGAAGCATGGGGGGGAAGCATCATGTTGTGGAGGTGCTTTGCTGCAAGATGGACTTTTGCCTTTCACAAACTAGATGGCATCATGAGGAGGGAAAATAATGTGGATATATTGAAGCAACATCTCAAGACAAGTCAGGAAGTCAAAGCTTGGTCGCAAATGGGTCTTCCAAATGGACAATGACCCCAAGCATACTTCCAAAGTTGTGGCAAAATGGCTTAAGGACAACAAAGTCAAGGTATTGGAGTGGCCATCACAAAGCAGTGACCTAAATCCTATAGAAGATTTGTGGGCAGAACTGAAAAAGCATGTGCGAGCAAGGAGGCCTACAAACCTGACTCAGTTACACCAGCAGAAGGAATGGGCCAAAATGCACCCAACTTATTGTGGGAAACTTGTGGAAGGCTGCCCGAAATGTTTGACCAAAGTTAAACAATTTAAAGGCAATGCTACCAAATACTAATTGAGTGTATGTAAACTTCTGCCCCACTGGGAATGTAATGAAAGACATAAAAGTTGAAATAAATCATTCTCTCTACTATTATTCTGACATTTCACATTCTTAAAATAAAGTGGTGATCCTAACTGACCTAAAACAGGGAATTTGTACTCGGATTAAATGTCAGGAATTGTGAAAAACTGAGTTTAAATGTATTTGGCTAAGGTGTATGTAAACTTCTGACATCAACTGTATGTTACAGGACTTTGGTTTCACTAATAAATATGTTGAAATGGAACCAAATGATCAGTTTCTGTCTTCAGTCCTTTTTAAATAGGATAAATGGGCTATAGGCTGTGGTATAGGTTGAATGTCTGTCCATAACCAGCCTGAGGAGGGCTATGACTCCATTAGGTTGAATGTGGTAGTCTGTCTATAACCAGCCTGAGTAGGGCTATAACCAGCATGAATAGATCTATAGCTCCATTAGGTTGAATGTGGTAGTCTGTCCATAACCAGCCTGAGTAGGGCTATAACCAGCCTGAGTAGGTCTATAACTCCATTAGGTTGAAGGTGGTAGTCTGTCTATAACCAGCCTGAGTAGGTCTATAACCAGCCTGAGTAGGTCTATAACCAGCCTGAGTAGGACTATAACCAGCCTGAGTAGGTCTATAACCAGCCTGAGTAGGTATATAACCAGCCTGAGTAGGACTATAACCAGCCTGAGTAGGTCTATAACCAGCCTGAGTAGGACTATAACCAGCCTGAGTAGGTCTATAACCAGCCTGAGTAGGTCTATAACCAGCCTGAGTAGGACTATAACCAGCCTGAGTAGGTCTATAACTCCATTAGGTTGAATGTGATACTCTGTCTATAACCAGCCTGAGTAGGTCTATAACCAGCCTGAGTAGGTCTATAACCAGCCTGAGTAGGTCTATAACTCCATTAGGTTGAATGTGGTAGTCTGTCTATAACCAGCCTGAGTAGGTCTATAACCAGCCTGAGTAGGTCTATAACCAGCCTGAGTAGGTCTATAACTCCATTAGGTTGAATCTGGTAGTCTGCCTATAACCAGCCTGAGTAGGTCTATAACCAGCCTAAGTAGGGCTATGACTCCATTAGGTTGAATGTGGTAGTCTGTCTATAACCAGCCTGAGTAGGTCTATAGCTCCATTAGGTTGAATTGTGATACTCTGTCTATAACCAGCCTGAGTAGCTGAGTAGGCCTATAGCTCCATTCCTATTCTATTCAGAGTTTAGAGAAATGAATCCAATTGGAAAGTAGCTATTCCCAGGCTGGTTAATGTGAAGCATGTTCAGTATGTTGAATTTGGAAAGAATCCACCCGCGCTCACCCTGCCCACCTACTCAGCCAATCAGGATCCGCTACTGCGTTGCGTCCATGGCATACTGCATACTTTTTGCTATACGGTACGTGCAAAGTAGTACGCGACGATTAGTACATAGTATGCAGTTTAAGTATGTAGTACGCTAGTATGGGTATTTTGGACACGGACACTGTGTAAAGTACATACTTCTTGTTGAGGAGTTCATCTGACAGAATTTAAAAAAAAAGCAAAGTCCGGGTTGAAGGCCAGAGTGTGTTTGAAAACTAGATGCTCTGAAGGTCCCGGGGGGGGTCAAAGCCATGTTCACAGTCCTCTGTTCCTCTCAACCGCGTCCCCTAGCGTCTAGATCTAATCAGCCCAAAGGACGGTTAGCTGGTTGAGGTGACCACGAACAGAGCTTTGTCCCCACCTGGACCTTCAGAGCATCTCGTTTTCCCAACACTGTTCACATGCAGTCCTCTGGAGCGGCGCTGATGATGATGATTGTTTGTTGTTGCCTGGATACAGACTGCTATATCGGTCCACTAATACGTGACTAACAAAGGCATAGTGAATTTTTTTTGTTGTTGTTTTTTTGTTGTTATATATTATTGTTGTTATTCACATTTTTCAGGTGGTACTGCAGCACCTTCAGTACCGCTACTTCCCACGGCTATGCTAGAGTCTACATCCAATCAGTCCCAGGGACAGCTGTTTGCTAGAGTCTACATCCAATCAGTCCCAGGGACAGCTGTTTGCTAGAGTCTACATCCAATCAGTCCCAGGGACAGCTGTTTGCTAGAGTCCACGTCCAATCAGTCGCAGGGACAGCTGTTTGCTAGAGTCTACGTCCAATCAGTCCCAGGGACAGCTGTTTACTAGAGTCTACGTCCAATCAGTCGCAGGGACAGCTGTTTGCTAGAGTCTACGTCCAATCAGTCCCAGGGACAGCTGTTTACTAGAGTCTACGTCCAATCAGTCCCAGGGACAGCTGTTTGCTAGAGTCTACATCCAATCAGTCCTAGAGACAGCTGTTTGCTAGAGTCTACATCCAATCAGTCCCAGAGACAGCTGTTTACTAGAGTCTACATCCAATCAGTTCCAGGGACAGCTGTTTGCGCAGCGTTGGACTAGAACTGGGAATGTACAAACTCAGAAGAGAAACAGAGATGACAATGAATTTCTGATGCAGGTTGTCTGTTGTCTGTTGCTATAGCAATATGTGGGTTGTGAACTGAACAAGCTTCACATTGCTGTTCAGAAGAGGAAAGTACAGTAATTGACTATGTATTTGTGATGAGGCCAGCCTACTGTCTCTGCTGTAGCTGTTGGTGGGTTGTCTGGGAGTACTACTGCCTGTTGGACACAGGTACAAACATATTGATTTGTTAGCAGCAATGCACTAAAAACCATTCCCAAAACAATGGGTCGGTCGTTGCGGATAGGCCTCTTAGAAAAGTTTGAAGACGGACGATGTAACGCCCTGGCCATAGAGAGGGGTTTTTTGTTCTTTATTTTGGTTAGGCCAGGGTGTTACATTGGGTGGCGTTCTATGTTCTTTTTCTATGTTTTTGTATTTCTTTGTTTTGGGCCGTGTGTGGCTCCCAATCAGGCACTGCTGAAGTTCGTTGTTGTTGATTGGGAGTCACACATAAGTGCATGTGTTTCCGTTGGGGTTTTGTGGGTAATTGTTTCTGTCATTGTGTTTCACCTGACAAGACTGTTTGGCTGTCGGTTTTTTCTTGTTTTGTTTGTATAGTGTTCTTTCTTAATTAAATATGACGAACACTAACTCCGCTGCGTTTTGGTCCACTCTCTCTCACGACAGTCGTTACAGACGACCAGGACATGAAGGGAGAATTTAAATTTCTCACGTCGTCCGTCTTCGTCCAGCTCTAAGTGATTAGGGATGTCATCGTCCTCCAATCTCTCTCTCTTTTATTCTCTATCCCTCTCTCAATTTCAATTCAATTTTAATTTAAGGGGCTTTATTGGCATGGGAAACATATGTTTACATTGCCAAAGCAAGTGAAATGGATAATAAACAAAAGTGAAATAAACAATAAAATTAACAGTAAACATTACACTCACAAAAGTTACAAAATGTCATATTATGTCTATATACAGTGTTTTAATAATGTGCAAATAGTTAAAGTACAAAATGGAAAATATATAAACATAAATATAGGTTGTATTTACAATGGTGTTTTTTCTTCACTGGTTGCCCCTTTTCTTGTGGCAACAGGTCACAAATCTTGCTACAGTGATGGCAAACTGTGGTATTTCACCCAATAATTTTTCAAAATTGGATTCGTTTTCGAATTCTTTGTCAGTCTGTGTAATCTGAGGGGAATATGTGTCTCTAATATACATTGGGCAGGATGTTAGGAAGTGCAGCTCAGTTTCCACCTCATTTTCTTGGCAGTGTGCACATAGCCTGTCTTCTCTTGAGAGCCAGGTCTGCCTACGGCGGCCTTTCTCAATAGCAAGGCTATGCTCACTGAGTCTGTACATAGTCAAAAATGTCCTTAAGTTTGGGTCAGTCACAGTGGTCAGGTATTCTGCCACTGTGTACTCTCTGTTTAGGGACAAATAGCATTCTAGTTTTTTGGTAAATTCTTTCCAATATGTCAAGTAATTATCTTTTTGTTTTCTCATGATTTGGTTGGGTCTAATTGTGTTGCTGTCCTGGGGCTCTGTGGGGTCTGTTTGGGTTTGTGAACAGGGCCCCAGGACCAGCTTGCTTTAGGGGACTCTTCTCCAGGTTCATCTCTCTGTAGGTGATGGCTTTGTTATGGAAGGTTTGGAAATCACTTCCTTTTAGGTGGTTGTAGAATTTTAAGATTTTGATAATTAGTTTCTCTCTCTGTCCCTCTCTCTCTCTCTATTCAATTCAATTCGCTTTATTGGCATGACGTAACAATGTACATATTGCCAAAGCTTACTTTGGATATTTACAATATAAAAATAAATAAAAATGAGAATCAAAATTGTCAACGGGACAACAGTAACAACAATAACCAAGGGTCAAAATAACCATACATTCAACATTAACAATAATCATACAGTTGAGGACATGTGCAGGTTGATTGGTCTGTTAGACACTGTCCCTCATCTTATGGCAAGCAGCAATGTAGTGCGCTGCCAACACACAGCTCTCTGCGTCCTCCCCCAACAGGACGGGTAGCCTATCCTCATCAGAGAGGTCTTTGAAACCTTGAATAAGGGTTTCAAATTTGAGAAAATGACACTCTCTAATTGTTTTATATTTTTTACATTTTATCAGGAAATGCAGCTCCGTCTCAGGTTCTGCTGTTGTGCAGTGGTTGCACAGCCTTTCCTCTACAGGGAGCCAGGTTTTCCTGTGTCTACCCTTCTCAATGGCAAGGCTGTGCTCACTGAGCCTGTACTTTGTCAAGGTTTTCCTAAGGTTTTGATCAGATATTTGATCAAATATTTAGACACAGTGTACTGTCGATTTAGGGCCAGATAGCACTGCATTTTGCTTTGTGTTTGTGCTTGTGTTTCCCAATAAGCAATGTAGTTTTGTTTCGACTGTGTTGTAACTTGTTTTATTCTGATTGATTGGATGTTCTGGTCCTGAGGCTTTAGTGTGTTAGTAGAACAGGTTTGTGAACTCAGCCCCAGGACCAGCTGGATGAGGGGACTCTTTTCTTTGCTCAGCTCTTGGCATTGCAGGGCTTGGTAATGATATGAGAGGGGGTCACTGTATTTTAGATGTTTCCAAAACTTAATTGCTCTTTTTTGAGTTTTTATTATTAGTGGATATTGGCCTAATTCTGCCCTGCATGCATTGTTTGTAGTTTTCCTCTGGACATGTAGGAGAATCTTACAGAACTCTGCATGCAGGGTTTCAATGGGGTGTTTGTCCCATTTGATGAAATCTTGTTTTGCAAGTGGACCCCACACCTCGCTGCCATAAAGTGCAATTGGTTCAATGACATATTCAATTAGTTTTAGACAAATTTTAATAGGTATTTCAATTTGAATTTGCTTTTTAATGGCGTAGAATGCCCTGCGTGCTTTCTCTCTTAGTTCATTCACTGCCTCATTAAGGTATCCAGTTGAGCTTATTTTTAAACCTAAGTAATTGTAGTGTGTACAGTACTCTATATATTTTGTACCAATTGAGAACTTTGGTCTAATTCCCTGAGATCTGGATCTTCTCTGGAAAATCATTATTGTAGTCTTTTTGGGGTTTACTGCCAGGGCCCAGGTCTGGCAGTACTGCTCGAGCAGGTCCAGGCTCTGCTGTAGGCTGCGGTGTGTCTCTTTCTCTCTCTCTCTCTCTCTCTCTCTCTCTCTCTCTCTCTCTCTCTCTCTCTCTCTCTCTCTCTCTCTCTCTCTTTATAGAATAACAAGGAAGTTATGTAATGATACTGTCTGTTAGTCACGCTGGGAGGAAATGGAGGCTTGTTGTGTCTTCTATTAAAGCATCCTCATGAACTAATATTTAAAGGATGTTCTACTACCATTAAACCAAACTGCACAGAGAGAATAATGTTCAGAATAAAGAAAGTGTACAGTCCTAGTTTTCCTCCAGGACATGTCTGGACATGTATTAGGTGTCTGGGAGGTACCCTGGGGTTATATACACTGTATTTCAGCCATGTTGATTTCAACCACCTCTCTCTTGCTCTCGTCGGCAGCCAGGTACTGAGAGATGATACTAAGGTACTGAGAGATGAGAGATGAGACCTGACCATGTGTTTTCAGATCTGAAACCTTCTTATCTATTTTTGGATGATGCAGCCTCACACCATGACAGATTCACCAGCCCAGGTGACTGACTGAGGTAGAAACTCACAGGCCTGACAGGGAGGGAGGAAGGAAGGAAGGAAGGAAGGAAGGAAGGAAGGAAGGAAGGAAGGAAGGAAAGGAAGGGAAGAAAGAAAGGAAGGGAAGAAAGGAAGGAAAGGAAGGAAGGAAGGAAAGGAAGGAAAGGAAGGAAAGGAAGGAAGGAAGGAAGGAAGGAAGGAAGGAAGGAAGGAAGGAAGGAAGGAAGGAAGGAAGGAAGGAAGGAAGGAAAGGAAGGAAAGGAAGGAAGGAAAGAAAGGAAGGAAGGAAGGGAAGGAAGGAAGGAAGGAGAGAGAGAGAGAGAGGATTTGTACTACTTAGACAAATCTGCTCCTGGCCATGTCCTTCTTCCCTGAGGACAGCTGCAGGACAAAGTGATCATGTCCTTCCTCCCTGAGGACAGCTGCAGGACAAATTGACCATGTCCTTCCTCCCTGAGGACAGCTGCAGGACAAAGTGACCATGTCCTTCCTCCCTGAGGACAGCTGCAGGACAAAGTGACCATGTCCTTCCTCCCTGAGGACAGCTGCAGGACAAAGTGACCATGTCCTTCCTCCCTGAGGACAGCTGCAGGACAAAGTGACCATGTCCTTCCTCCCTGAGGACAGCTGCAGGACAAAGTGACCATGTCCTTCCTCCCTGAGGACAGCTGCAGGACAAATTGACCATGTCCTTCCTCCCTGAGGACAGCTGCAGGACAAAGTGACCATGTCCTTCCTCCCTGAGGACAGCTGCAGGACAAATTAACCATGTCCTTCCTCCCTGAGGACAGCTGCAGGACAAAGTGACCATGTCCTTCCTCCCTGAGGACAGCTGCAGGACAAATTAACCATGTCCTGCCTCCCTGAGGACAGCTGCAGGACAAATTGACCATGTCCTTCCTCCCTGAGGACAGCTGCAGGACAAATTGACCATGTCCTTCCTCCCTGAGGACAGCTGCAGGACAAATTGACCATGTCCTTCCTCCCTGAGGACAGCTGCAGGACAAAGTGACCATGTTTCTTCCATTCTTCTCTGCAGATCCTCTCAAGCTGTCAGGTTGGATGGGAAGTGTCGCTGCACAGCTATTTTCAGGTCTCTCCAGAGATGTTAGATCGGGTTCAAGTCCAGGCTCTGGCTGGGACATTCAGAGACTTGTCCCGAAGCCACTCCTGCGTTGTCTTGTCTGTGTGCTTAGGGTCGTTGTCCTGTTGGAAGGTGAACCTTTGCCCCAGTCTGAGGTCCTGAGTGCTCTGGAGCAGGTTTTCATCAAGAATCTCTCTGTCCTTTGCTCCGTTCATTTTTCCCTCCATCCATCCCTCCATCCTAGTCTCCCAGTCCCTGCCGCTGAAAAACATCCCCACAGCATGATGCTGCCACCACCATGCTTCACCGTAGGGATGGTGCCAGGTTTCCTCCAGATGTGACGCTTGGCATTCAGGCCAGAGAGTTCAATCTTGGTTTCATCAGACCAGAGAATCTTGTTTCTCATGGTCTGAGAGTCCTTTAGGTGCCTTTTGGCAAACTCCAAGCGGGCTGTCATATGCCTTTTACTGAGGAGTGGCTTCGTCTGGCCACTCTAGCGTACAGGCCTGATTGGTGGAGTGCTGAATAAATGGTTGTCTTTCTGGAAGGTTCTCCCATCTCCACAGAGGAACTCTGGAGCTCTGTCAGAGTGACCATCGGGTTCTTGGTCACCTCCCTGATCAAGGCCCTCCTCCCCAGATTGCTCAGTTTGGCCGGGCGGCCAGCTCTAGGAAGAGTCTTGGTGTTTCCAAACTTCTTCCATTTAAGAATGATGGAGGCCACTGTGTTCTTGAGGACCATCAATAATGCAGACATTTTTTGGTGTCCTTCCCCAGATCTGTGCCGACACAATCCTGTCTCAGTACTCAACAGACAATTCCTCGGACCTCATGGCTTGATTTTTGCTCTGATATGCACTGTCAACTGTGTGACCTTATATAGACAGGTGTGTGCCTTTCCAAATCATGTCCAATCAATTGAATTTACCACAGGTGGACTCCAATCAAGTTGTAGTACGTAAATAAGATATTTTTGTGTTCTTTTTTAGTAAATTTGCTAAATTTGCTGCGTCATTATGAGCTACTGTGAAGATTGATGAGGAAAATGTTTTATTTAATCAATTTTACAATAAGGCTGTAACGTACAGTAACAAAATATGGAAAATGTCAAAGGGTCTGAATACTTTCCGAATGCACTGTATAGTCCTCTCCTATGCATTGAACGGGACAATAAGATAACAAGGTGGGAAGGAGGGGATGGAAAGATGGAGGTGAGGTGTGATTCATGGCCTGGTAATAAAACACTGGACCAATCTGTCAAAGAGCACCGGGTGGAATAATTGTTTTCCAATGGGAAATCTCAAAGGAGTCCTCACAACTCGTTGGAAGTGTTCAGAGGCTTTTGATGTGAGTGCTGACATTGGAAGAACTCAAGGGCGGGGAAGGGAGGGAGAAAGGGAGTAGGGGAAGCTCAAATGAAGAAAGATGGAGCCGCTGTGCATTCTCTTCAGACGTTATAAAGCAGCAATAGCTGCTTTCAAGACTGAAAGTTTGAGGGAATAAACGGATGGTGCGGAGAGGGTGAGTCTTTACGTGCCAAGAACACCTGATTTTACGAACTTCAGGAGATCATTGCAAACCCGAGACACTGGAAATTGCAAGAATGTCAGCTAGAAAAAAACCTTGCTGTTTCTTTGAGACAGAACTAGTCGTGAGAGAGAGAGAGAGGGAGGCATTTTCCCAATTTAGGAACATTGAAAAGAAAAAAAAGACTTCGGTTGGTTCAATCTATTGCACATTAACTACCTTGAATTCATTATCAAGTATCAAGCTGCTTTGATTCCAGCAGACCCCCCCCCCCCCTCCCATCTCCCCATCTCCCACCAACAGCATGCACTGCATTATGTGTGATGCTGATTGGCTTGTTATGTTGTGGAACCAGGTGCATGCTGGGTAGAACGGCAGGGAGGCTGATTAGGACCTGGATTGGCCTTAAGCCTCTGGTTAGACCTACTGTGTGTGTGTGTGTGTGTGTGTGTGTGTCTGTGTGTGTGTGTGTGTGCGTGTGCGTGTGCGTGTGCGTGTGCGTGTGCGTGTGTGTGTGTGTGTGTGTGCGTGCGTGCGTAC
The DNA here is from genome assembly GCF_901001165.1 of Salmo trutta. Lineage (NCBI taxonomy): Eukaryota > Metazoa > Chordata > Actinopteri > Salmoniformes > Salmonidae > Salmo > Salmo trutta. Next base: position 89,890 of record NW_021822673.1, read on the forward strand.
GTGCGTGCGTGCGTGCGTGTGTGTGTGTGACGGTTAGATTTACCCGACGCCCCTCGGTTGCTCAGAGTTAAATTGGGTCCATTGTGGAACCAGGGTTCAATAAAGGCTGAATGCAACAACAATCTACTGCTGTTCTGCTGTTCGTTTATGTTCCGTTGGAGAAAATCAACACTCTCCTGTTGGGAGAAAATCAGCTTTCAGAGTTGACGGGAGAAAAATATATATTGAACATTTCAACAATAAAAGTTTCCATGTGTTCGGAGCAGTGGAGTTCAAGAAATGGGGCCCAATGAAAAATGGATTCTCAAGACAGCCGTGAAAAAAGAACAAAGAGGAGAGAAATGCTCCAGAGATGTGTTAGGAAAGAGCAAACTGGTAACGATTAAACACATTCCCAGCTAGTGTGATTACATCTATAGGGAATATAACAACAAAATAAAAAGTTTTCTTTATGAATCAAGGCGATGACAGAATTGTGACAGAGAGTCTTTGAAGTGTTCAGCGGAATTTGACGAGGGAATAACAGAACGACCAGGAACGAGTAGATAAAACATCTCACTCTCTCTCTCTCTCTCTTTCTCAACCCCCCTCTCTCTTTTCGTCTCTCCATCCTTTTCTGGCCTGGTTAATAGGGCAGCCCTGCAGATCAACATAACCTCTCTAGGGGGTGTGGGACGCTACCGTCCCACATGACCAACATCCAGTGAAATTGCAGAGCGCCAAATTCAAAAACAGAAATACTCATTATAAGAATTAATGAAACATACAGGTGTTATACATCGGTTTAAAGATTAACTTCTTGTTAATTCAACCACGGTGTCAGATTTCAAAAAGGCTTTTTTTGTTCGATAATGTCCCTCTTTATATCCAAAAACCTCCATTTTGTTTGTGCCTTTTGTTCAGTAATCCAATGGAACAAAGCGCGGTCACAGCATGTAGACGAAAAATCAAACCATAAAAGTTTGTATAAACATGTCAAACGATGTTTATAATCAATCCTCGGGTTGTTTTTGTCATAAATAATCGATCATATTTCAACCGGACAATATCTTCGTCAATAGAAAAGGAGAAACAAGAAAGGCGCGCTCCGTGTCACACGCTGGACTCATGTCTGGAAATGTCCACTGTCCTCTCATTGAAAGTGGTGTTCCTCCCTTATTTTTCAGAGTAAAAGCCTCAAACAATGCCTAAAGCCTGGCCACATGTAGTGGAAGCCTTAGGGATCGTGAACTGCGTCATAAGTCTTTGTATGGTGGATAGGCTTTCAATGGAAAAACAGGCATTTCAAAATAAAGGCACTTCTTGGATTGATTTTCCTCAAGTTTTCGCCTGCCATATCAGTTCTGTTATACTCACAGACATTATTTTAACAGTTTTGGAAACGTCAGAGTGTTTTCTATCCTAATCTACCAATTATATGCATATCCTAGCTTCTGGACCTGAGTAGCAGGCAGTTTACTTTGCTTTTCATCCAAAATTCCGAATGCTGCCCCCTACCCTAGTGAGGATAACATTATCTCTGATTAATCAATCAATGGCCTGGGGGATATCTGGCCTCCTCTCGTCCTTTGGATTGATCTCTCTGGCTGTGTGTTGCAGGGGGATATCTGTGTGTTGCAGGGGGATATCTGTGTGTTGCAGGGGGATATCTGTGTGTTGCAGGGGGATATCTGTGTGTTGCAGGGGGATATCTGTGTGTTGCAGGGGGATATCTGTGTGTTGCAGGGGGATATCTGTGTGATTGCAGGGGGATATCTGTGTGATGCAGGGTGATATCTGGGTGATGCAGGGGGATATCTGGGTGATGCAGGGGGATATCTGGGTGATGCAGGGTGATATCTGTGTGATGCAGCGGGGTATCTGTGTGATGCAGGGGGATATCTGTGTGATGCAGGGGGATATCTGTGTGATGCAGGGCAATATCTGTGTGATGCAGGGGGATATCTGTGTGATGCAGGGCGATATCTGTGTGATGCAGGGGGTTATCTGTGTGAGATATCTGTGTGATGCAAGGGGGTATCTGTGTGATGCAGGGTGATATCTGTGTGATGCAGGGTGATATCTGTGTGATGCAGGGCGATATCTGTGTGATGCAGGGCGATATCTGTGTGATGCAGGGGGTTATCTGTGTGAGATATCTGTGTGATGCAAGGGGGTATCTGTGTGATGCAGGGTGATATCTGTGTGATGCAGGGTGATATCTGTGTGATGCAGGGCGATATCTGTGTGAGATATCTGTGTGATGCAAGGGGGTATCTGTGTGATGCAGGGTGATATCTGTGTGATGCAGGGTGATATCTGTGTGATGCAGGGCGATATCTGTGTAATGCAGGGGGATATCTGTGTGATGCAAGCCGATATCTGTGTGAGATATCTGTGTGATGCAAGGGGGTATCTGTGTGATGCAGGGTGATATCTGTGTGATGCAGGGTGATATCTGTGTGATGCAGGGTGATATCTGTGTGATGCAAGGGGGTATCTGTGTGATGAAGGGGGATATCTGTGTGATGCAGCGGGGTATCTGTGTGATGCAGGGGGATATCTGTGTGATGCAGGGGGTTATCTGTGTGGAGGTCAGTAGAAGAGCACTAGAGGCTTCGCAGCATGTGAAATGTTTTCCTGATTTGTCACACTGCTCTGCGCTGCTCAGACTAATAAAAAGCAGAACAAATACACCGGCCTCATTGATTTCTTTCTTTCATTTCTTTCTCATTGATTTCTTTCTCCCCTTTTTATTTAAAACATTATATCCTGTTCAAAGGTTGTCCATTTACAAATAGAGTTCACACATTTTCACCGTTCACCACCGGTGTCGTTGATGATTGAAGTGTGTTAGTTGGGTATTAGGTGGGTTCACCAGGCAGCCTTATTAACATGAAATACAGTAAGCTACATTTACATGATGGAATACAGTAAGCTACATTAACATGATGGAATACAGTAAACTACATTTACATGATGGAATACAGCAAACTACATTTACATGATGGAATAAAGTAAGCTACATTCACATGATGGAATACAGCAGTTTATATCTACATCATGGAATACAGTAAGCTACATTAACATGATGGAATACAGTAAGCTACATTAACATGATGGAATTACAGTAAGCTACATTTACATGATGGAATACAGTAAGCTACATTTACATGATGGAATACAGTAAGCTACATTTTCATGATGGAATACAGTAAGCTACATGTACATGATGGAATACAGTAAGCTACATTTACATCATGGAATACAGTAAGCTACATTAACATGATGGAATACAGTAAGCTACATTAACATGATGGAATTACAGTAAGCTACATTTACATGATGGAATACAGTAAGCTACATTTTCATGATGGAATACAGTAAGCTACGTTAACATGACGGAATACAGTAAGCTACATTAACATGATGGAATTACAGTAAGCTACATTTACATGATGGAATACAGTAAGCTACATGTACACGATGGAATACAGTAAGCTACATTTACATGATGGAATACAGTAAGCTATATTTACATGTTGGAATACAGTAAGCTACATTTACATGATGGAATACAGTAAGCTACATTTACATGATGGAATACAGTAAGCTACATGTACATGATGGAATACAGTAAGCTACATTAACATGATGGAATACAGTAAGCTATATTTACATGATGGAATACAGTAAGCTACATTTACATGATGGAATACAGTAAGCTACATTTACATGATGGAATACAGTAAGCTACATTTACATGATGGAATACAGTAAGCTACATTTAGATGATGGAGTATTGGGAAAAGTACAAATGGGACAGCAAGGCATCACTGATGGTCACAGTACAACGCAGAGAAACTTCAACACTCTTCAAAAAAAATTATATATTTACACTACCGGTCAAAAGTTTTAGAACACCTACTCATTCCAGGGTTTTTCTTTGTTTTTACTATTTTCTACATTGTAGAATAATAGTGAAGTCATCAAAGCTATGAAATAACACATACGGAATCATGTAGTAAGCAAAAAAATGTTTTAAAAAAATCTAAATATATTTTATATTTGAGATTCTTCAAATAGCCACCCTTTGCCTTGATGACAACTTTGCACACCCTTGGCATTCTCTTAACTAGCTTCATGAGGTAGTCACCTGGAATGCATTTCAATTAACAGGTGTGCCTTCTTAAAAGTTAATTTGTGGATTTGTTTTCCTTCTTAATGCGTTTGAGCCAATCAGTTGTGTTGTGACAAGGTAGGGGTGGTATGCAGAAGATGGCCCTACTTGGTAAAAGACCAAGTCCATATTATGACAAGAACAGCTCAAATAAGCAAAGAGAAATGACAGTCCATCATTACTTTAAGACATGAAGGTCAGTCAATGCGTAAAATATCAACAACTTTTAAAGTTTCTTCAAGTGCAGTAGCAAAAACCATCAAGCTCTATGATGAAACTGGCTCTCATGAGGACGGCCACAGGAAAGGAAGACCCAGAGTACCTCTGCTGCAGAGGATAAGTTCATTAGTTACCAGCCTCAGAAATTGCAGCCCAAATAAATGCTTCACAGAGTTCAAGTAACAGAGTAACATCTCAAAATCAACTGTTCAGAGGAGACTGTGTGAATCAGGCCTTCATGGTCGAATTGCTGCAGAGAAACCACTACTAAAGGACACCAATAATATGAAGAGACTTGCTTGGGCCAAGAAACACGAGCAATGAACATTAGACAGGTGTAAATGTGTCCGTTGGTCTGGAGTCCAAATTTGAGATTTTTGGTTCCAACCGCCGTGTCTTTGTGAGACGCGGTGTGGGTAAACAGATGATCTCTGCATGTGTACTGTATTTCCCACCGTGAAGCATGGAGGAGGTGTTATGCTGTGGGGTTGCTTTGCTGGTGATACTGTCTGTGATTTATTTAGAATTCAAGGCACATTTAACCAGCATGGCTACAAAAGCATTCTGCAGTAATACGCCATCCCATCTGGTTTGGGCTTAGCGGGATGATCATCTGTTTTTCAACTGGACAATGACCCAACACACCTCCAGGCTGTGTAAGGGCTATTTTACCAATAAGGAGAGTGATGGAGTGCTGCATCAGATGACCTGGCCTCCACAATCCCCCGACCTCAAACAAATTGAGATGGTTTGGGATGAGTCGGACCGTAGAGTGAAGGAAAAGCAGCCAACAAGTACTCAGCATATGTAGGAACTCCTTCAAGACTGTTGGAAAGGCATTCCAGTTGCAGCTGGTTAAGAGAATGCCAAGAGTGTGCAAAGCTGTCATTAAGGCAAAGGGTGGCTATTTGAAGAATCTCAAAAATAAAATATATTTTGATTTGTTTTGTTTAACACATTTTTGGTTACTACATGATTCCATATGTGTTATTTCATAGTTTTGATGTCTTCACTATTATTCTACAATGTAGAAAATAGTAAAAATAAGGAAAAACCCTGGAATGAGTATGTGTTCTAAATCTTTTGACCGGTAGTGTAAATATATTGTCAAATACGCTAGATAGGCGCAGTGAAATGTGTTGTTTTACAGGGTCAGTCATAGTGGTATGATAGGTGCAGTGAAATGTGTTGTTTTACAGGGTCAGTCATAGTAGTATGATAGGTGCAGTGAAATGTGTTGTTTTACAAGGTCAGTAATAGTAGAATGATAGGTGTTGTTTTACAGGGTCAGCCATAGTAGTATGATAGGTGTTGTTTTACAGGGTCAGCCATAGTAGTATGATAGGTGTTGTTTTACAGGGTCAGCCATAGTAGTATGATAGGTGTTGTTTTACAGGGTCAGCCATAGTAGTATGATAGGTGTTGTTGTACAGGGTCAGCCATAGTAGTATGATAGGTGTTGTTTTACAGGGTCAGCCATAGTAGTATGATAGGTGTTGTTTTACAGGGTCAGCCATAGTAGTATGATAAGTGTTGTTTTACAGGGTCAGCCATAGTAGTATGATAGGTGTTGTTTTACAGGGTCAGCCATAGTGGTACGATAGGTGAAGTGAAATGTGTTGTTTTACAGGGTCAGACTTAGTAGTACAGCACCCCTAGAGCAAATGAGGGTTAAGTGCCTTGCTCAAGGGCACATCGACATCATTTTTACCTCGTCAGCTCGGGTATTCAAATCAGTGACCTTTCAGTTACCAGCCCAATGCTCTAACCGCTAGGCTACCTGCATTCCCTGTCCTCCATCTTGATCTTCCTGTGTATCTATGACTCTTTAGAACATGGAAGGCAAGGGGGGGTGGTTACCAAAACAACAGAGAACACTATTGAAGTGCACCATGATTTCTGTTCAAAGAAAACTCTGCGTCGCTTCTCGCCCCTCTTGCTGGCAATCCTATTGTTTTTAGATGTGACCTCCTTCTCCCGACTTCTCTAACGTTAATGCAAATTAGTTTAATTTCACACGACAAGGAAAAGTAAACTTTCTTTCCAGAGTTGTGTGTCTGGTTCCCTGTGGGGTACAGAGAGCTACAGAAACTCTGCTCCAATTCTGTCATTGTCAAAGTTTGACATAAAGTGATTCTTCAGTCGCCCTTTGTTGAGTGATACAGCTAGCGTACCAGGGTCCCAATTCCTCCCCGTTAATTTTTTAAAGGAGAAAATGTAAGACGTCTATTCCTTAAAGGACTGCGTTGGGGATGCTTATGCCTAACTATTGTAATGTTCCTGCTGTGATGTCTCTTGTTTGGTT
>NW_021822673.1:101572-104072 GCF_901001165.1 Salmo trutta
ACTCTTGAACGTGCCGTCCTTCAGTCAGGTTTCAAGACTGGTCATTCAACTGAGACTGCTCTTCTCTGTGTCACGGAGGCTCTCCGCACTGCTAAAGCTAACTCTCTCTCCTCTGCTCTCATCCTTCTAGACCTATCTGCTGCCTTTGATACTGTGAACCATCAGATCCTCCTCTCCACCCTCTCCGAGTTGGGTATCTCCGGCGCGGCTCACTCTTGGATTGCGTCCTACCTGACAGGTCGCTCCTACCAGGTGGCGTGGCGAGAATCCGTCTCCGCACCACGTGCTCTCACCACTGGTGTCCCCCAGGGCTCTGTTCTAGGCCCTCTCCTATTCTCGCTATACACCAAGTCACTTGGCTCTGCCATATCCTCACATGGTCTCTCCTATCATTGCTACGCAGACAACACACAATTAATCTTCTCCTTTCCCCCTTCTGATAACCAGGTGGCGAATCGCATCTCTGCATGTCTGGCAGACATATCAGTGTGCATGACGGATCACCACCTCAAGCTGAACCTCGGCAAGACGGAGCTGCTCTTCCTCCCGGGGAAGGACTGCCCTTTCCATGACCTCGCCATCACGGTGGACAACTCCATTGTGTCCTCCTCCCAGTGTGCTAAGAGCCTCGGCGTGACCCTGGACAACACCCTGTTGTTCTCCGCTAACATCAAGGCGATGACCCGATCCTGTAGGTTCATGCTCTACAACATTCGCAGAGTACGACCCTGCCTTACACAGGAAGCGGTGCAGGTCCTAATCCAGGCACTTGTCATCTCCCGTCTGGATTACTGCAACTCCCTGTTGGCGGGGCTCCCTGCCTGTGCCATTAAACCCCTACCACTCATCCAGAATGCCGCAGCCCGTCTGGTGTTCAACCTTCCCAAGTTCTCTCACGTCACCCTGCTCCTCCGCACACTCCACTGGCTTCCAGTTGAAGCTCGCATCTGCTACAAGACCATGGTGCTTGCCTACGGAGCTGTGAGGGGAACGGCACCTCCGTACCTTCAGGCTCTGATCAGGCCCTACACCCAAACAAGGGCACTGCGTTCATCCACCTCTGGCCTGCTGGCCCCCCTACTGCTGCGGAAGCACAGTCAAAACTGTTCGCTGCTCTGGCACCCCAATGGTGGAACAAGCTCCCTCACGACGCCAGGACAGCGGAGTCAATCACCACCTTCCGTAGACACCTGAAACCCCACCTCTTTAAGGAATACCTGGGATAGGATATAGTAATCCTTCTAACCCCCCCCAAAAAAGATATAGATGTACTATTGTAAAGTGGTTGTTCCACTGGATATCATAAGGTGAATGCACCAATTTGTAAGTCGCTCTGGATGAGAGCGTCTGCTAAATGACGTAAATGTAAATGTAAATGTACTGCTACTGCTAATGCTACTGCTAATGCTACTACTACTGCCACTACTACTGCTACTGCTACTGCTAATGCTACTGCTAAGGCTACTACTACTGCTAGTATTGCAACTGGGGCGCGCTACTACTACCACAAATCAAAATCAAATCAAATCAAATTGTATTTGACACATGCGCTGAATACAACAGGTGTAGACCTTACAGTGACATGCTTACTTACAAGCCCTTAACCAACAATGCAGTTTTAGAAAATACCAACAACAAAAAAGTAAGAGATAAGAATAACAAATAATTAAAGAGCAGCCGTAAATAACAATAGTGGGGCTATATACAGGTACCAGTACAGAGTCAATGTGTCATTGTGCGGGGTCACCGGTGTCGAGGTAATTGAGGTAATGTACATGTAGGTAGAATTATTAAAGTATCTATGCATAAATAATAACAGAGTAGCAGCAGCGTAGGGTGGGGGGGCAATGCAAATAGTCTGGGTAGCCATTTGATTAGCTGTTCAGGAGTCTTATGGCTTGGGGGTAGAAGCTGTTTAGAAGCCTCTTGGACCTAGACTTGGCACTCTGGTATCACTTGCCATGTGGTAGCAGAGAGAACAGTCTATGACTAGGGTGGCTGGAGTCTTTGACCATTTTTAGGGCCTTCCTCTGACACCCCTTGGTATAGAGATCCAGGATGGAAGGAAGCTTGGCCCCGGTGATGTACTGGGCCATACGCACTACCCTCTGTAGTGCCTTGTGGTCAGAGGCCGAGCAGTTGCCATACCAGGCAGTGATCCAACCCGTCAGGATGCTCTTGATGGTGCAGCTGTAAAACCTTTTGAGGATCTGAGGACCCATGCCGAATCTTTTCAGTCACCTTAGGGGGAATAGGTTTTGTCGTGCCCTCTTCACAGCTGTCTTGGTGTTCTTGGACCATTTTAGTTTGTTGGTGATGTGGACGCCAAGGAACTTGAAGCTCTCTACCTGCTCCACTACAGCCCCGTCGATGAGAATGTGGGCGTGCTCAGTCCTCCTTTTACTGTAGTCCACAATCATCTCCTTTGTCTTGATACGCCTTGAGGGAGACGTTGTTGTCCTTGCACCACACGGTCAGGTCTCTCACCTCATCCCTATAG